>NW_017197786.1:0-7925 GCF_001704415.2 Capra hircus
TCAGTGCCGGAACCTGAGGATTCCTCTCCAGTGCTAACATTGGATCTTGGTGGTACTTCTGGAGTCTCCCCAGGGGAGTCAGTCCTCGTCTCGAGTGGGGCATGCACGTGCGCTTTCCTCCCGAGCTGTAGCAGCAGTGTTCACGCTTCCTACGCGTGGATCAAGGGATCTGTGGCTTTCCCTCGAGGCTTTCCACGAGGCTTTCCCACGAGGCTTTCCCACAGGGCTGTCCAACCTGCCATCGCGTTGTGTGAGTCGATCCTCGGCTTGAAAGTGGAGGCAGTGCAGGGAAAACAGGTTTCCTTGGAATGGACTGAGACATCTGGGGGACTCTGGGAATGGGGCCTGATACTGGAGTTCCTCTCGCCTTTACTGTGGAGAGCGCCTCCTCTTGAGATGAGACGGAACGCTAGGAATTCTTTCAGGACCACGCAGGGAAAGGATCCACTCCTCTCGAGCTAGCAGGCAGAAACGGGCCACTCTGGATACGGGCGGGACGCTCGGGTTCCTCTTGAGTGGAGACGGGTATGTCGGGAACTTCTTGAGTTGCAGCAAGGGGTGTGAAGGACCCTTTTGAAGTTCCAGAGTTTAAGTCTGATTACCCCCTAGTTGTCTCAGCCGAAATGGGCCTCATCTCGCCTGGAGGGGAGAACCTCCTGGATTTTCTCGACTTGCGGCAGGTGCTCTCGACTTACGACGAGGCCTCAGGACCCGCTCTGGTGGCCTCAGGAAAGGCCAGTCCCCATGCGAGTTTCTCCCGGGCCTCTCGGATTCCTCTCCCGTCGATGCTGGGGCCTAAGACCTTGTGTGACTCAGTGACGGAACCTGAGGATTCCGCTCCAGTGCGACATGGATCTTGTGCTACTTCTGGAGAGTCTCCCCAGGGAGTCAGTCCTTGTCTCGAGAGGGGGCATGCGTCCGATTTCCTCCCGAGCTGTAGCAGCAGTGTCATGCTTCCCTTTTCGTGGATCAAGGGATTTGTGGCTTTCCCTCTAGGACTTTCCCATGACGCTTTCCCACGAGGCTTCCCACAGGGCTTTCCCACGTGCCACTGTGTGTGAGTCGATCCTCGGCTTTAAAGTCGAGGCAGTGAAGGGAAAACAGGTTTCCCTGGAATGGACTGAGACATCTTGGGGACTCTGGAATGGTGGCACGACCCTGGAGTTCCTCTCGCCTTTCCTGTGGAGAGCGCCTCCTCTTGAGATTCGACGGGAACGCGGGGAATTCTTTCACCACCACGCAGGGAAAGGATCCCTCCTCTCGAGCTAGGAGGCGGAAACGGGGGCTCCTCTTGGATGTGGGCGGGACTCTCGTGCTTCCTCTCGAGTGGAGGCGAGTATGTCGGGGAACTTATTCAGTTGCAGAAAAGGATGTGAAGGACATTTTGGAAGTTCCAGATGTTAGGTGCATTTAGCCTCTAGACGCCTCAGCGGAAATGCACCTCATCTTGCCTGGAGGGGAGAACCTCCTGGATTTTCTCGAATTGCAACAGGTGCTTCGACTTATGACGGGGACCTCAGGGAACCGCTCTGGTGGCCTCAGGAAAGGCCAGTCCCCATGCGAGTTGCTCGGTGGCCTCTCGGGTTTCCTCTCCCGTCGATTCCGGGGCCTAAGAACTTGTGTGGGTCGATCCTGGAACCTGGAGGATTCCTCTCCAGTGCTGACATGGATCTTGGGGTACTTCGGAGTCTCCCCAGGGGAGTCAGTCCTCATTCGAGTGGGGGCATTGAAGAGCGCTTTCCTCCCGAGCTGTAGCAGCAGTGTCCATTCTTCCCGTCGAGTGGATAAAGGGATCAGTGGCTTTCCCTCGAGGCTTTCCCATGCGGCTTTCTCACGAGGCTTTCCCACAGGGCTGTCCCACGTGCCACCGTGCTGTGAGTCGATCCTCGGCTTGAAAGTCGAGGCAGTGCAGGGAAAACAGGTTTCCCTGGAATGGACTGAGATATCTGGTGTACTCTGGGAATGGTGGCACGACCCTGGAGTTCCTCTCACCTTTCCTGTTGAACGCGCCTCCTCTTGAGTTGTGACGGGAAGACCAGGAATTCTTTCCGGACCACGCAGGGAAAGGATACCTCCTCTCTAGCTGTGAGGCGGAAACGGGGCTCCTCTGGATGTGGGCGGGACTCTCGTGCTTCCTCTCGAGTGGAGACGGGTATGTCGGGGAACTTCTTGAGTTGCAGCAAGGGTGTGAAGAACCCTTTGGAAGTTCCAGAGGTTTAGGTGTGATTAGCCACGAGACGCCTCAGCGGAAATGGGCCTCATCTCGCCTGGAGGGGAGAACCTCCTGGATTTTTTCGAGTTGGGACAGGTGATCTCGAGTTACGACGGGGACCTGAGGGACCCGCTCTGGTGGCCTCAGGAAAGGCCATTCCCCATGCGAGTTTCTCGGGGCCTCTCGGGATTCCTCTCCCGACGATGCTGGGGCCTAAGACCTTGTGTGGAGTCGGTGCCGGAACCTGAGGATTCCTCTCCAGTGCTGACATGGATCTTGGCGTCCTTAAAGGCGAGATGAGGCCCATTTGCGCTGAGGCGTCTGGAGGCTAATCACACCTAACCTCTGGAACTTCCCAAAGGTCCTTCACACCCTTGCTGCAACTCAAGAAGTTCTCCGACATACCCGCTCCACTCGAGAGTATCAAGATCTTCCCGCCACTTTCAGAGGAGCACCGTTTCCACCTCATAGCTCGAGAGGAGGGACCTCCTCTTTGAGCATTGCGCTGGCGTCCTCTGAGAATGCTTACAGCCACGAGCGAGAGAGCGATCCCTCCAGTCCGAGTACTATGTCAAGTAGGAAACGTGCCTCCTCTCGATTTCAGGAGCGGGAAGGATCTTGATACTCTCCGGGAGTGGAAGCTGAGGTATGCTCGGAGGAAACTTCATTGAGTTGCAGGCAAGCGCGATGTTGAAGGACCTTTGGAAGTTGCCAGTAGGTTCCCAGATCGGAGGATTGCCTCATGACTCAAGGCTATAACCCAGCTCGCTAAGGACGCCAAGATCCATGTCAGCACTGGAGAGGAATCCTCAGGTTCCGGCACCGACTCCACACAAGGTCTTAGGCCCCAGCATCGTCGGGAGAGGAATCCCGAGAGGCCCCCGAGAAACTCGCATGGGGAATGGCCTTTCCTGAGGCCACCAGAGCGGGTCCCTCAGGTCCCCGTCGTAACTCGAGATCACCTGTCCCAACTCGAAAAATCCAGGAGGTTCTCCCCTCCAGGCGAGATGAGGCCCATTTCCGCTGAGGCGTCTCGTGGCTAATCACACCTAAACCTCTGGAACTTCCAAAGGGTTCTTCACACCCTTGCTGCAACTCAAGAAGTTCCCCGACATACCCGTCTCCACTCGAGAGGAAGCACGAGAGTCCCGCCCACATCCAGAGGAGCCCCGTTTCCGCCTCACAGCTAGAGAGGAGGTATCCTTTCCCTGCGTGGTCCGGGAAAGAATTCCTGGTCTTCCCGTCACAACTCAAGAGGAGGCGCGTTCAACAGGAAAGGTGAGAGGAACTCCAGGGTCGTGCCACCATTCCCAGAGTACACCAGATATCTCAGTCCATTCCAGGGAAACCTGTTTTCCCTGCACTGCCTCGACTTTCAAGCCGAGGATCGACTCACAGCACGGTGGCACGTGGGACAGCCCTGTGGGAAAGCCTCGTGAGAAAGCCGCATGGGAAAGCCTCGAGGAAAGCCACTGATCCCTTTATCCACTCGACGGGAAGAATGACACTGCTGCTACAGCTCGGGAGGAAAGCGCTCTTCAATGCCCCCACTCGAATGAGGACTGACTCCCCTGGGGAGACTCCGAAGTACCCTCAAGATCCTATGTCAGCACTGGAGAGGAATCCTCAGGTTCCAGGATCGACCCACACAAGTTCTTAGGCCCCGGAATCGACGGGAGAGGAAACCCGAGAGGCCACCGAGCAACTCGCATGGGGACTGGCCTTTCCTGAGGCCACCAGAGCGGTCCCTGAGGTCCCCGTCATAAGTCGAAAGCACCTGTTGCAATTCGAGAAAATCCAGGAGGTTCTCCCTCCAGGCAAGATGAGGTGCATTTCCGCTGAGGCGTCTAGAGGCTAAATGCCACCTAACATCTGGAACTTCCAAAATGTCCTTCACATCCTTTCTGCAACTGAATAAGTTCCCCGACATACTCGCCTCCAACTCGAGAGGAAGCACGAGAGTCCCGCCCACATCCAGAGGAGCCCCCGTTTCCGCCTCCTAGCTCGAGAGGAGGGATCCTTCCCCGCGTAGTTGTGAAAGAATTCCCGGCTTTCCCGTCGCATCTCAAGTGGAGGCGCTCTCCACAGGTAAGGCGAGAGGAACTCCAGGGTTGTGCCACCATTTCGAGAGTCCCCCAGATATCTCCGTCCATTCCAGAGAAAACTGTTTTCCCAGCACTGCCTCAACTTTCAAGCCGAGGGTAGACTCACACTACAGTGGCACGTGGGCAGCCCTGTGGGAAAGCCTCGTGGGAAAGCCTCTTGGGAAAGCCTCGAGGGAAAGCCACAGATCCCTTGATCCACGCTAAAGGAAGCGTGACACTGCTGCTACAGCTCGGGAGGAAAGTGCACGTGCATGCCCCCACTCGAGACGAGGACTGACTCACCTGGGGAGACTCCAGAAGTACCCCAAGATCCATGTCAGCACAGGAGAGGAATCCTCAGTTTCCGGCACCGACTCCACACAAGGTTTTGGCTCCAGCATCTACGGGAGAGAAATTCCGAGAGACACCCGAGCAACATTCATGTGGACTGGCCTTTCCTGAGTCCACCAGAGCGGGTCCCTGAGGTCCCTGTCGTATGACGAGAGCACCTGCCCCAACTCGAGAACGTCCAGGAGGTTCTCCCTTCCAGGCAAGATGAGGCCCATTTCCAATGAGGCGTCTGGAGGCTAATCACAACTAACCTCTGGAACTTCCAAAGTGTCCGTCACACCCTTGCTGCTACTCAAAAATGTGCCTCGACATACCCGTCTCCACTCGAGAGGAAGAACGAGTTCCCTCCCACATCCAGAGGAGCCCCGTTACCGCCTCATAGCTGGAGAGGAGGGACACTTTCCCTGCGTGGTCGGGAAAGAATTCCCGACGTTCCCGTCGCATCTCAAGAGGAGGCCCTCTCCACAGTAAAGGCCAGAGAACTCCAGGTTCGTGCCACCATTCCCAGAGTCCCCCAGATGTCTCCGTCCATTCCAGGGAAACCTGTTTTTCCAGCACTGCCTCAACTTTCAAGCCAAGGGTCGACTCACACTACAGTGACACGTTGGACAGCCCTGTGGAAAGCCTCTTGGGAAAGCCTCGTGGGAAATTCTCGAGGGAAAGACTCGAGGGAAAGCCACAGATCCCTTGATCCGCTAAAGGAAGCATGACACTGCTGTTACAGCTCGGAGCATAGCACACGTGGATGCCCCCACTCGAGACGAGGACTGACTCCCCTGGGGAGACTCCACAAGTACCCCAAGATCCACGTCAGCACTGGAGAGGAATCCTCAGGTTCCGGCTCCGACTCCACACAAGGTCTTAGGCCCCGGCATCGACGGGAGAGGAATCCCGAGAGGCCCCAGGGCAACTTTCATGGGAACTGGCCTTTCCTGAGGCCACCAGAACGGGTCCCTGAGGTCCCCGTCTTAGGTCCAGAGCACCTGCCGCAACTCGAGTAAATCTAGGAGGTTCTCCCCTCCAGGCGAGAAGGCCCATTTCCGCTGCGGCATCTCGAGGCTAATCACACCTAACCTCTGGAACGTCCAAAGGGTCCTTCACACCCTTGCTGCAACTCAAGAATTTCCCCGACATACCCGTCTCCACTCGAGAGGAAGCACGAGAGTCCCGCCCACATCCAGAGGAGCCCCGTTTCCGCCTCCTAGCTCGAGAGGAGGATCCTTTCCCTGCGTGGTCGGGAAAGAATTCCCGGCATTCCTGTCGCATCTCAAGAGGAGGCGCTCTCCACAGGAACCGCGAGAGGAACTGCATTATCGTGCCACCATTCCCAGAGTCCCCCAGATGTCTCAGTCCATTCCAGGGAAACCTGTTTTCCCTGCACTGCCTCGACTTTCAAGCCGAGGATCGACTCACACCACGGTGGCACGTGGGACAGCCCTGTGGGAAAGCCTCGTGGGAAAGCCTCGGGAAAGCCACAGATCCCTTGTTCTACGCGAAGGGAAGCGTGACACTGCTGCTACAGCTCGGGAGGAAATTGCACGTGCATGCCCCACTCGTAACGAGGACTGACTGCCCTGGGGAGACTCAAGAAGTATCCCAAGATCCATGTCAGCACTGGAGAGGACCCTCAGCTTCTGGCACCGACTCTACACAAGGTCTTAGGCCCCGGCATGACGGGAGAGGAATCCCGAGAGGCCCCTGAGCAACTCGCATGGGGACTGGCCTTTCCTGAGGCCACCAGAGCGGGTCCCTGAGGTCCCCGTCGTAAGTCGAGAGCACCTGCCGAAACTAGAGAAAATCCAGGAGGTTCTCCCTTCCAGGAGAGATGAGGCCCCTTTCCGCTGAGACATCTCAAGGCTAATCACGCCTAACCACTGGAACTTCCAAAGGGTCCTTCACACCCTTGCTGCAACTCAAGAAGTTCCCCGACATACCCGTCTCCACTCGAGAGGAAGCACGAGGTCTCGCCCACATCCAGAGGAGCCCCGTTTCCGCCTCCTAGCTCGAGAGAAGGGATCCTTTCCTGCGTGTTCGGGAAAGAATTTCCGGCGTTCCCGTCGCATCTCAAGAGGAGGCGCTCTCCACAGGAAAGGCGAGAGGAACTCCAGGGTCGTGCCACCATTCCCAGAGTCCCGCAGAGGCTCACTCCATTCCAGGGAAACCTGTTTTCCCTGCACTGCCTCAACTTTCATGCCGAGGATCGACTCACATCACGGTGGCACGTGGGACAGCCCTGTGGGAAAGTCTCGTGGGAAAGCCTCGTGGGAAAGCCTCGACGGAAAGCCTCAGATCCCTTGATCCACGCGAAGGGAATCATGACGCCGCTGCTACAGCTCGGGAGGAAACCGCACGTGCCTGCCCCCACTCGTAAGGAGGACTGACTACCCTGGGGGAGACTCCAGAAGAATCCCAAGATCCATGTCAGCACTGGAGAGGAATCCTCAGGTTCCGCACGGATCCACACAAGGTCTTAGGCCCCGGCATCGACGGGAGAGGAATCCCGAGAGGCCAATAAGCAACTCGCACGGAGAGGCCTTTCCTGAGGCCACCAGATACGGTCCCTGTGGTCCCCATCGTAAATCGAGAGCACCTACCGCAACTCGAGAAAATCCTGTAGATTCTCCCCTCCAGGCTAGATGAGGCCCATTTCCGCTGAGGCGACTCGAGGCTAATCACATCTAACCTTTGGAACTTCCATAGGGTCCTTCACACCCTTGCTGCAACTCAAGAAGTTCCCCGACATACCCTTGTCCACTCGAGAGGAAGCGAGCGTCCCTTGCACATCCAGAGGAGGCCCTTTTCCTCCTGTTAGCTCGAGATGAGGGATCCTTTCCCTGCGTGGTCGGGAAAGAATTCCCGGCATTCCCGTCGCATCTCAAGAGAAGCGCTCTCCACAGGAAAGGCGAGAGGAACTCCAGGGTCGTGCCACCAATCCAAGAGTCCCCCAGAGGACTGAGTCCATTCCAAAGGAAACTCTTTTACCTGCACTGCCTTGACTGTCACGCCGGGATCGACTCACACCACGGTGGCACGTGGACAGCCCTGTGTGTTAGCCTCGTGGGAAAGCCTCATGGAAATCCTACAGGGAAAGCCACACATCCCTTGATCCACCCGTCGGTAGCATGACACTGCTGCCACCTTTAGGGAGGAAAGCCCACGTGCATTTCCCCACTCGAGACGAGGACTGACTCCCCTGGGGAGAGTCCAGAAGTACCCAAAAATCCACGTCAGCACTGGAGAGGAATCCTCAGTTTCCGGTCCCAACTCAACACAAGGTC
>NW_017197787.1:0-7924 GCF_001704415.2 Capra hircus
ATGAAGCCTCGTAGAGAAGCCTCATGGCGAAAGTGTACTAGAGGGCTCGAGGAAAGCCACAGATCCCTTGATCCCCGCGAAGGGAAGCGTGACACTGCTGCTACAGCTCAAAAGGAAAAGCGCACGTGCATGTCCCCACACAGACGAAGACTGACTCCCCTGGGGAGACTCCAGAAGTACCCAAGATCCATGTCAGCACTGGGAGAGGAATCCTCAGGTTCCGGCACCGACTCCACACAAGGTCTTAGGCCCCGGCATCGACGGAGGGAATCCGAGAGGCCCCCGAGAAACTCGCATGGGGACTGGCCTTTCCTGAGGCCACCAGAGCGGGTCCCTCAGGTCCCCGTCGTAAGTTGAGAGCACCTGTCACAACTCGAGAAATCCAGGGGTTCTCCCCTCCAGGCGAGATGAGGCCCATTTCCGCTGAGGCGTCTCAAGGCTAATCACACCTAAAGTCTGGAATTTCCAAAGGGTCCTTCACACCCTTGCTGCAACTTTAAGAAGTTCCCCGACACACCTGTCTCCACTCGAGAGGAAGCACCAGAGTCCGCCCACATCCAGAAGAACCCCGTTTCCGCCTCTTTGCTCGAGAGGAGGGATCCTTTCCCTGCGTAGTCGGGAAAGAATTCCCGGTGTTCCCATAGCGTCTCAAGAGGAGGCCCTCTCCACAGGAAAGGCGAGAGGAACTCCAGGGTCGTGCCACCAATTCCGAGAGTCCCCCGATGTCTCAGTACATTCCAGGGAAACCTGTATTCCCTTCACTGCCTCGACTTTCAAGCGAGGATCGACTCACACCACGTTGGCACTTGGGACAGCCCTATGGAAAAGCCTCGTGGGAAAGCCTTGTGGAAAAGCTTCGAGGAAAAGCCACTGATTCCTTGATCCACCTGACGGGAAGCATGACACTGCTGCCCATCTCGGGAGGAAAGCGCACGTGCATGCCCCCACTCGAGACGAGGACTGACTCCCCTAGGGACACTCCAGAAGTACACCAAGATCCATGTCAGCACTGGATAGGAAACCTCAGGTTCCGGCACCAACTCCACCCAAGATCTTAGGTCCTGGCATTAACGGGCGGGGAATCACAAGAGGCCCCCGAGCAACTCGCATGGGGACTGGCCTTTCTTGAGGCCACCAGTCGGGTCTCTGTGTTCCCCGTCGTAATTTGAGAGCACCTGCCACAACTCGTGAAAATTCAGGAGGTACTCCCCTCCAGGCGAGATGAGGCCCATTTCCCAGAGGCTTCTCGAGGCTAATCACACCTAACATCTGGAACTTCCAAAGGGTAATTCACACCCTTGCTGCAACTCAAGAAGTTCCCTGACATACCCGTCTCCACTCGAGAGGAAGCAAGAGAGTCCCGCCCACATCCAGAGGAGCCCCGTTTCCGCCTCCTAGCTGGAGAGGAGTGATCCTTTCCCTGCGTGGTCGGGAAAGAATTCCCGGCGTTCCCGTCGCATCTCAAGAGGAGGCGCTCTCCACAGGAAAGGCGAGAGGAATTCCAGGGTCGTGCCACCATTCCCAGAGTCCCCCAGATGTCTCAGTCCATTCCGGGGAAACCTGTTTTCCCAGCACTGCCTCGACTTTCAAGCCGAGGATCGACTCACATCACGGTGGCACGTGGGACAGCCCTATGGGAAAGCCTCGTGGGAAAGCCTCGTTGGAAAGCCTCGAGGGAAAGCCACAGATCCCTTGAACCACGCGAAGGGAAGTGTGACACTGCTGCTACAGCTCGGGAGGAAAGCGCACGTGCATGACCCCACTCGAGACGAGGACTGAATCCCCTGGGGAGACTCCAGAAGTACCCCAAGATCCATGTCAGCACTGGAGGGGAATCCTAAGGTTCCGGCACCGACTCCACACAAGATCTTAGTCCCCGGCATCGACGTGAGGGGAATCCCGAGAGGCCCCGAGCAACTCGCATGGGGACCTGCCTTTCCTGAGGCCACCAGAGCGGGTCCCTGAGGTCCCCGTCGTAAGTCGAGAGCACCTGCTGCAACTCGAGAAAATCCAGGAGCTTCTCCCCTCCAGGCGAGATGAGGCCCATTTCCACTGAGGCGTATCGAGGCTAATCCCACCTAACCTTTGGAACGTGCAAACGGTCCTTCACACCCTTGCTGCCACTCAAGAAGTTCCCCGACATACCCGTCTCCACTCGAGAGGAAGCACGAGAGTTCTGCCCACATCCAGAGGAGCCCCGTTTCTGCCTCCTAGCTCGAAAGGAGGGATCCTTATCCTGCGTGGTCGGGAAAGAATTCCCGGCGTTCCCGTCGCATCTCAAGACGAGGCGCTCTCCACAGGAAAGGCGAGAGGAACTCCTAGGGTCGTGCCACCATTCCCAGAGTCCCCCAGATGTCTTAGTCCATTCCAGGGAAACCTGATTTCCCTGCACTGCCTCGACTTTCTAGCCGAGGATCGACTCACATCTCGGTGGCATGTGGGAGAGCCCTGTGGGAAAGCCTCGTGGGAAAACCTCGTGGGAAAGCCTCGAGGGAAAGCCACAGATACCTTGATCCACGCGAAGGGAAGCGTGACACTGCTGCAGCTCGGGAGGAAAGCGCACGTGCATGCCCCCACTCGAGACGAGGACGGACTCCCCTGGGGAGACTCCAGAAGTACCCCAAGATCCATGTCAGCACTGGAGAGGAATCCTCAGGTTCCGGCACTGACTCCACACAAGGTCTTAGGCCCCAGCATCTACGGGAGATGCATCCCAAGAGCCCCCCGTGCAACTTGCAAGGGGACTGGCCTTTCCTGAGGCCACCAGAGCGGGTCCCTGAGGTCCCCGTCGTAAGTCGAGAGCACCAGCCGCACGTCGAGAAAATCCAGGAGGTTCGCCCTTCCAGGCGAGATGAGGCACATTTCCGCTGAGGTGTCTCAAGGCTAATCACAACTAACCTCTGGAACTTACAAAGGGTCCGTCACACCCTTCCTGCAACTCAAGAAGTTCCCGGTCATACCCGTCTCCACTCGAGAGGAAGCACGAGCGTCCCGCCCACATCTAGAGGAGCCCCGTTACCGCCTCCTAGCTCGAGAGGAGGGATCCTTCCCTGCAGGGTCGGGAAATAATTCCTGGCGTTCCCGTGGCATCTCAAGAGGAGGCGATCTTCACATGAAAGCCGAGAGGGAATCAAGGGTCGTGCCACCATTCCCAGAGTTCCCCAGATGTCTCAGTCCTTTCCAGGGAAACCTGTCTTCCCTGCACTGCCTGGACGTTCAAGCCGAGGATCGACTCACACCACGGTGGCACGTGGGACAGCCCTGTGGGAAAGCATCGTGGGAAAGCTTCGTGGGAAAGCCTCAAGGGAAAGCCTCGAGGGAAAGCCACAGATCCCTTGATCCACGCGAAGGGAAGCGTGACAGTGCTGCTACAGCTCGGGAGGAAAGCACACGTGCATGCCCCCTCTCGAGACGATGACTGACTCCCCTGGGGAGACTCCAGAAGTACCCCAAGATCCATGTCAGCACTGGAGAGGAATCCTCAGGTTCCGGCACCGACTCCACACAAGGTCTTAGGCCCAGGCTTCGACGGGAGAGGAATCCCGAGAGGCCCCCGAGGAACTCCATGGGGACTGGCCTTTCCTGAGGCCACCAGAGTGGGTCCCTGAGGTCCCCGTCGTAAGTCGAGAGCACCTGCCACAACTCGAGAAAATCCAGGACGTTCTCCCCTCCAGGCGAGATGAGGCCCATTTCCGCTGAGTCGTCTCCAGGCTAATCACACTTAACCTCTGGAACTTCCAAAGGGTCCTTCACACCATATCTGCAACTCAAGAAGTTCGCCGACATACCCGTCTCCACTCGAGAGAAAGCACGAGAGTCCCGCCCACATCCAGAGTATCCCCGTTTCCGCCTCCTAGCTCGAGAGGAGGGATCCTTTCCCTGCGTGGTCGGGAAAGAATTCCCGGAGTTCCCGTCGCATCTCAAGAGGAGGCACTCTCCACAGGAAAGGCGAGGGGAACTCCAGGGTCGTGCCACCATTCCCAGAGTCCCCAAGATGTCTCAGTCCATTCCAGGGAAAACTTTTTTCCCTGCACTGCCTCGACTTTCAAGCCGAGGATCGACATCGACACACACCACGGTGGCACGTGGGACAGCCTTGTGGGAAAGCCTAGTGGGAAAGCCTCGTGGGAAAGCCTCGAGGGAAAGCCACAGATCCCTAGATCCACGCGAAGGGAAGCTTGACCCTGCTGCTCCAGCTCGGGGGGAAAGCCCACGTGCATGCCCCCACTTGAGACGAGGACTGACTCCCCTGGGGAAACTCCAGAAGTACCCCAAGATCCATGTCATCACTGGAGAGGAATCCTCAGGTTCCGGCACCGACTCCACACAAGGTCTTAGGCCCCGGGATCGACGGGAGAGGAATCACGAGTGGCCCCCGAGAAACTCGAATGGGGAATTGTCCTTTCCTGAGGCCACCAGATCGGGTCCCTGAGGTCCCCGTCGTAAGTCGAGAGCACCTGCCGCAACTCGAGAAAATCCAGGAGGTTCTCTCCCTCCAGGCGAGATGAGGCCCATGTCCGCTGAGGTGTCTCGAAGCTAATCACACCTAACCTCTGGAACTTCCAAAGGGTCCTTCACATCCTTGCTGCAACTCAAGAAGTTCCCCGACATACCCGTCTCCACTCGAGAGGAAGCACGAGAGTCCCGCCCACATCCAGAGGAGCCCCGTTTCTGCCTCCTAGCTCGAGAGTAGGGATCCTTTCCCTGCGTGTACGGGAAAGAATTCCCGGCATTCCCGTCACATCTCAAGAGGAGGCGCTCTCCACAGGAAAAGCGAGAGGAACTCCAGGGTCGTGCCACCATTCCCAGAGTCCCCCAGATGTCTCAGTCCATTCCAGAGAAACCTGTTTTCCCTGCACTGCCTCGAATTTAGAGCCGAGGTTCCACTCTCACCACGGTGGCACGTGGGACAGCCATGTAGGAAAGCCTCGTGGGAAAGCCTCGTGGGAAAGCCTCGAGGGAAAGCCACAGATCCCTTGATCCATGCGAAGGGAAGCGTGACACTGCTGCTACAGCTCGGGAGGAAAGCGCACGTGCATGCCCCCTTTCAAGACGAGGACTGACTCCCCTGGGGAGACTCCAGAAGTACCCCACGATCCATGTCAGCACTGGAGAGAAATCCTCAGGTTCCAGCACCGACTCCACACAAGGTCTTAGGCCCTGGCATCGATGGCAGAGCAATACCGAGAGGCCCCCAAGCAACTCGCATGGGGACTGACCTTTCCTGAGGCCACCAGAGCGGGTCCCTTTGGGCCCCGTCGTAAGTCGAGGGCACCTGCCGCAACTCGAGAAAATCCAGGATGTTCTCCCCTCTAAGCGAGATGATGCCCATTTCCAGAGAGGCGTCTCGAGGGTAATCACATCTAACCTCTGGAACTTCCAAAGGATCCTTCACACCCTTGCTGCAACTCAAGAAGTTCCCCGACATACCCGTCTCCACTCGAGAGGAATGAGGAGAGTCCCTCCCTCATCCAGAGGAGCCCCGTTTCCGCCTCCTAGCTCGTGAGCTGGGATCCTTTCCCTGCGTGGTCGGGAAAGAATTCCCGGCGTTCCCGTCGCATCTCAAGAGGAGGGGCTCTCCACAGGAAGGGCGAGAGGTAATCCAGGGTCGTGCCACCATTCCCAGAGTCCCCCAGATGTCTCAGTCCATTCCAGGGAAACCTGTTTTCCCTGAACTGTCACGACTTTCAAGCCGAGGATCGACTCACACCACGGTGGCTTGTGGGACAACCCTGTGGGAAAGCCTCGTGGGCAAGCCTCGAGGGAAAGCCACAGATCCCTTGATCCACGGGAAGAGAAGCGTGACACTGCTGCTACAGCTCGAGAGGAAATCGCACGTGAATGCCCCCAATTCGAGACGAGGACTGACTCCCTCTGGAGACTCCAAAAGTACCCCAAATCCATGTCAGCACTGGAGAGGTATCCTCAGGTTTCGGCAGCGATTCCACACAAGGTCTTAGGCCCCGGCATCGACGGGAGAGGAATCCCGAGAGGCCCCCGAGCAACTCGCATGGGGACTGGCCTTTCCTGAGGCCAACAGAGCGGGTCCCTGAGGTCCCCGTCGTAAGTCGAGAGCACCTGCCGCAACTCGAGAAAATCCAGGAGGTTCTCTGCTCCAGGCGAGATGAGGCCCATTTCCGCTAGAGGCGTCTCGAGGCTAATCACACCTAACCTCTGGAACTTACAAAGGGTCCTTCACACCCTTGCTGCAACTCAAGAAGTTCCCCGACATACCCGTCTCCACTCGAGGGGAAACACGAGAGTCCCGCCCTCATCCAGAGAAGCCCCGTTTCCGCCTCCTAGCTCGAGAGGAGGGATCCTTTCCCTGCGTGGTTCGGGAAAGAATTCCCGGCGTTCCTGTCGCATCTCAAGAGGAGGCGCTCTCCACAGGAAAGGCGAGAGGAACTCCAGGGTCGTGCCACCATTCCCAGAGTCCCCAGATGTCTCAGTCCATTCCAGGGAAACCTGTTTTCCCTGCACTGCCTCGATTTCAAGCCGAGGATCAACTCACACCACAGTGGCACGTGGGACAGCCCTGTGGGAAAGCCTCGTGCGAAAGACTCATAGGAAAGCCTCGAAGGAAAGCCACAGATCCCTTAATCCACTCGACGGGTATAGTGACACTGCTGCTACAGCTCGGGAGGAAAGAGCACGTGCATGCCCCAACTAGATACGAGGACTGACTCCGCTGGGGAGACTCCAGAAGTACCCCAAGATCCATGTCAGCACTGGAGAGGAATCCTCAGGTTCCGGCACCGACACCACACAAGGTCTTAGGCTCCGGCATCGACGGGAGAGTGTAATCCCGAGAGGCCCCCGAGCAACTTCCATGGGGACTGGCCTTTCCTGAGGCCCCCAGAGGCGGGTCCCTGAGGTCCCCTGTAGTAAGTCGAGAGCACCTGCCGCAACTCGACAAAATCCAGGAGGTTCTCCCCTCCACGGCGAGATGAGGACCATTTCGCTGAGGCGTCTCGAGGACTAATCACATCTAACATCTGGAACTTCCAAAGGGTCCTTCACACCCTTGCTGCAACTCAAGAAGTTCCCCGACATACCCGTCTCCACTCAGAGAGGAACCCGAGAGTCCCGCCCACATCCAGAGGAGCCCCGTTTCCGCCTGCCTAGCTCGAGAGGAGGGATCCTTTCCCTGCGTGGTCCTGGAAAGAATTCCTAGCGTTCCCGTCTGCATCTCAAGAGGAGGCGCTCTCCACAGTAAAGGCGAGAGGAACTCCAGTATCAGGCCCCATTCCCAGAGTCCCCCAGATGTCTCAGTCCATTCCAAGGAAACCTGTTTTCCCTGCACTGCCTCCGCTTTCAAGCCGAGGATCGACTTCACACCGCGATGGCAGGTTGGACAGCCCTGTGGGAAAGCCTCGTGGGAAAGCCTCGTGGGAAAGCCTCAAGGGAAAGCCACAGATCCCTTGATCCACGCGTAGGGAAGCGTGACACTGCGGCTACAGCTCGGGAGGAAAGCGCACGTGCATGCCCCCACTCGAGACGAGGACTGACTCCCCTGGGGAGACTCCAGAAGTACCCCAAGATCCATGTCAGCACTGCAGAGGAAACCTCAGGTTCCGGCACTGACTCCACACAAGGTCTTAGGCCCCGGCATCGACGGGAGAGGAATCCCGAGAGGCCCCGAGCAATTCGCATGGGGAGTGGCCTTTTCTGAGGCCCCAGAGCGGGTCGTGAGGACCCCGTCGTAAATCGACAGCAACTGCCCTATCTCGAGAAAATCCAGGAGGTAGTCCCCTCCAGGCGAGATGAGGCCCATTTCCGCTGAGGCGACTGGAGCTAATCACCCCTAATCTCTGGAACTTCCAAAGGGTCCTTCACAGCCTTGCTGCCAACTCAAGAAGTTCCCGACATACCCGTCTCCACTCAAGAGGAAGCACCGAGAGTCCCCTACATCCAGAGGGCCCCG
>NW_017197788.1:0-7924 GCF_001704415.2 Capra hircus
CCAATAGACCCAGGACAACAGCGGTGGGGCTCCCCCTGGCTTCCGAAATGCCAAAGCGAGAAGCAAAGCTAGCTCTATCAGAAGGAAGAAAAAGAGCAATCGGATGGATGTTCAGGCTGTTGCTGGGGCCGCACCACTTCAGGGTCCCCCCCCGAGAGGAACAGGCGCCCTGTGCCCTAGGTCCGATATGCAGGTTAACACACAGGGTGTGTCCCCATAGGAGGCCAAGAATTTTCCTGACAGACCTAGGCTCACTAGAGCTCTCCTACAGGGCAAAAGGGTAGAACAGACTGTGGATGTGACTCTGCCTTTCCCAGCGAGCATGGGGCCCTCCCTAACGGCCCTGGCTCCAGGGAAAATTGTCCTTGATAAATGACCTCCAAGAAGCGCTTTTCCAGCAGGCTGGGATGCAGAGTTCACAGGATGCGGGGAAAGTGATCGTCCTTCAGGGAAGAAGAGGCAGCCACCCAGTGTGTGTTTGCAAGCCTGTATTTGGAAGAAACTGGTTAGCTCCTTCAAGGGGAGACCTCCAGGTCTGCTCAGAGGACCGAAATTCCAGAGGCAGCACCATGCATCTCCCCTGTCCTTTCTGAGCCTTGGAAAGACATGCCTAGCTTATAGCGGTATTGCTCATGAAGAAGCAGGATGCAGGAATGTGTCAGACATGACTGGGTGCCTTCCTGGGTTCAGCTCCGTGAGGGGCCTTTCCACTCAAAGTAGGTCCATGCCTCCTTGGGGAGGAAGTGGGGCCCGCTTGCCTCAAATTGCCAAAGGCTGGAACAAAGCTAGTTCTATCAGAGGTAAGAAAAGAGCAATTGGATGGATGTGGAAGCTGTTGCTGGGCCGCACTGCTTCAGGCCCCCCCACCCCTCCGCCCCCGAGAGAAACAGGCGCCCTGTGGCCCCTAGGTCCTGGATGCAGTTTCACACATAGAATGTGTCCCCATAGGAGCCAAGAATTTTCCCTGACAGACCTAGGCTCACTAGAGCTCTCCTACAGAGCAAAGGGGATGGGACAGATGTGTGGCTGTGGCTCTGCCTTTCCCTGGGAGTGTGGAGCCGCTCCTATGGCCCCGGGCTCCAGGGGAAGTTGCCCCTGAATAATGACCTCCAAGAAGCGCTTTTCCAACTGGCTGAGACGTGGAGTTCTCAGGATGCAGGGAAAGCGAGTGTCCTTCGGGGAAGCAAAGGCAGTCACCTGTTATCATGACTTACTAGAATAGTAGGTACCTTCTCCGGTTGGGCAGAGGCCTTCCCTACCTGATCTGAAAAAGAAAATGAAGTAGCTCGCTGATTTGAGAAATAATTCCCAGACTTGGGTTTCCAACCAGTATAGAATCCGACAATGGCCCTGTCTTTGTAGCCGCGTTAATTAACAGGTATGTGAAGCTCTAAATATCAGTGGAAATTACATACAGCATATAGGCCCCAGTGTTCTGGAATGGTGGAAAGAAACAACCAAACTCTTGAAGAGACACTTTCAAAATGGATCATAGAGACTGACTGTACGTGGATGGGCTTGCTTCCGGCAGACTTACTCATATTACGGGTAACCACACGTTCCCACAGTTGTTGTCCTTATGAAATTTTCTATGGGAGACCCCCTCCCACAGTGAGGCAGGTGTTAGCAGATTTGCCACAAGTAAGGGGGTGGGATATCACAGCAGATGGAACAATTAGGTAAGGTAATAAATCAGGTAACTAAGTTTGTATAAAAAAGAATATCATTCCCCCTTGAGGAACAGATTCATGAATTTTTGCTCAGTGATCAGGTGTGGCTCAATGACTGGAAACACAATTCCTTGGCCTGACATCGGAAAGGTCCTTTTACTGTTGTTTTAGCCACAATTCTGAAAGAGATGGGAATACCAGACCACCTAACCTGCCTCTTGAGAAATCTGGATGAAGGTCAGGAAGCAACAGTTAGAGCAGGACATGGAACAACAGACTGGTTCCAAAAAGGAAAAGGTGTATGTCAGGGCTGTATATTGTCACCCTGTTTATTTAACCACGAGACTTTCCCAAAGGGCTGTCCCACGTGCCACTGTGTTGTGTGTCGATCCTAGGCTAGAAAGTCGAGGCAGTGCAGGAGAAACAGGTTTCCATGGAATGGACTGAGACATCTGGGGGCCTCTGGGAATGGGTGCACGAATCTGGACTTCCTCTCGCCTTTCCTGTGGAGAGCGCCTCCTCTTGAGATGAGACGGGAACTCCGGGAATACTTGACCGACCACTCAGTGAAAGGATCCCTCCTCTCGAGCTAGGAGGCCGAAACGGGGCTCCTCTGGATGTGGGCGGGACTCTCGTGCTTCCTCTTGAGTGGAGACGGGTATGTCGCGGAACTTCTTGAGTTGCAGCAAGGGTGTGAAGGACCCTTTGGAAGTTCCAGAGGTTAGGTGTGATTAGCCTCGAGACGCCTCAGCGGAAATGAGCCTCATCTCGCCTGGAGGGGAGAACCTCCTGGATTTTCTCGAGTTGCAGCAGGTGCTCTCAACTTACGACGGGGACCTCAGGGACCCGCTCTGGTGGCCTCAGGAAAGGCCAGTCCACATGCGAGTTGCTCGGGGGCCTCACGGGATTCCTCTCCCGTCTATGCCGGGGCCTAAGACCTTGTGTGGAGTTGGTGCCGGAACCTGAGCATTCCTCTCCAGTGCTGACATGGATCTTGGGGTACTTCTGTAGTCTCCCCAGTGAAGTCAGTCCTCGTCTCGAGTGGGGGCATGCACATGTGGTTTCCTCCCGATCTGTAGCAGCAGTGTCACGCTTCCCTACCCGTGGATCAAGGGATGAGGGGCTTTCCCTCGAGGCTTTCCCACGAGGCTTTCCCACAGAGCTGTCCCATGTGCCACCGTGGTGTGAGTCGATCCTCGGCTTGAAAGTCGAGGCAGTGCAGGGAAAACAGGTTTCCCTGAATGGACGGAGACATCTGGTTGACTCTGGGAATGGTGGCACGACCCTGGAGTTCCTCTCGACTTTCCTGTGGAGATCGCCTCCTCTTGAGATGCGACGGGAACGCCAGGAATTCTTTCCCGACCACGCAGGGAAAGGATCCCACCTCTCGAGTTAGGAGACGGAATCGGGGCTCCTCTGGATGTGGCCGGGACTCTCGTGCTTCCTCTCAAGTGGAGACGGGTATGTCGGGGAACTTCTTGAGTTGCAGCAATGGTGTGAAAGACCATTTGGAAGTTCCAGTTATTAGAAGTGATTAGCCTGGAGACGCCTCAGTGGAAATGGGCCTCATGTCGCCTGGAGGGGAGGACCTAATGTATTTTCTCAAGTTGCGGCAGGTGCTCTCGACTTACGACGGGGACCTCAGGGACCCGCTCTGGTGGCCTCAGGAAAGGCCAGTCCCCATGCGAGTTGCGTAGGGGCCTCTCGGGATTCCTCTCCCGTCGATGCCGGGGCCTAAGACATTGCGTGGAATCGGTGCCAGAACCTGAGGATTCCTCTCCAGTGCTGACATGGATCTTGGGGTACTTCTGGAGTCTCCCCAGGGGAGTCAGTCCTCCTCTCGAGTGGCGGCATGCACGTGCGCTTTCCTCCCGAGCTGTAGCAACAGTGTCGCGCTTCCCTTCGCGTGGATCAAGGGATCTGTGGCTTTCCCTCGAGGCTTTCCCACGAGGCTTTCCCACGAAGCTTTCCCACAGGGCTGTCACACGTGCCACCGTGGTGTGTGTCGATCCTCGGCTTGAAAGTCGAGGCAGTGCAGGGAAAACAGGTTTCCCTGCAATTGACTGAGACATCTGGTTGACTCTGGGAATGGTGGCACGAACCTGGAGTTCCTCTCGCCTTTCCTGTGGAGAGCGCCTCCTCTTGAGATGCGACGGGAACGCCGGGAATTCTTTCCCGACCACGCAGGGAAAGGATACCTCCTCTCAAGCTAGGAGGCGGAAACGGGGCTCCTCTGGATGTGGCCGGGACTCTCGTGCTTCCTCTGAAGTGGAGACGGGTATGTCGGGGAACTTCTTGAGTTGCAGCAAGGGTGTGAAGGAACCTTTGGAAGTTCCAGATGTTAGAACTGATTACCCTCGAGACGCCTCAGCGGAAATGGGCCTCATCTCGCCTGGAGTGGAGAACCTCCTGTATTTTCTCGAGTTGCGGCAGGTGCTCTCGACTTACGACGGGGACCTCAGGGACCCGCTCTAGTGGCCTCAGGAAAGGCCAGTCCCCATGCGAGTTGCTCGGGGGCCTCTCAGGATTCCTCTCCCGTCGATGCCGGGGCCTAAGATCTTGTGTGGAGTCGGTGCCGGAACCTGAGGATTCCTCTCCAGTGCTGACATGGATCTTGGGGTACTTCTGGAGTCTCCCCAGGGGAGTCAGTCCTCGTCTCGAGTGGGGGCATGCACGTGCGCTTTCCTCCCGAGCTGTAGCAGCAGTGTCACGCTTCCCTTCGCGTGGATCAAGGGATCTGTGGCTTTCCCTCGAGGCTTTCCCACGAGGCTTTCCCATGAGGCTTTACCACGAGGCTTTCCCACGAGGCTTTCCCACAGGGCCGTCCCACGTGCCACCGTGGTGTGAGTCGATCCTCGGCTTGAAAGTCGATGCAGTGCTGGGAAAATAGGTTTCCCTGGAATGGACTGAGACATCTGGAGGACTCTGGGATTGGTGGCACGACCCTGGAGTTCCTCTCGCCTTTCCTGTGGAGAGCGCCTCCTGTTGAGATGCGACGGAAATGCCGGGAATTCTTTCCCGACCACGCAGGGAAAGGATCCCTCCTCTCGAGCTAGGTTTCGGAAACGGGGCTCCTCTGGATGTGGGCGGGTCTCTCGTGCTTACACTCGAGTGGAGACGGATATGTCGGGGAACTTCTTGAGTTGCAGCAAGGGTGTGAAAGACCCTTTGTAAGTTCCAGAGGTAGGTGTGATTAGCCTCAAGACGCCTCAGCGAAAATGGGCCTCATCTCGCCTGGATGGGAGAACCTCCTGGATTTTCTCGAGTTGCGGCAGGTGCTCTCGACTTACGACGGGGACCTCAGGGACCCGCTCTGGTGGCCTCAGGAAAGGCCAGTCCCCATGCGAGATGCTCGGGGACCTCTCGGGATTCCTCTCCCGTCGATGCAGGGGCCTAAGATATTGTGTGGAGTGGGTGCCGGAACCTGAGGATTCCTCTCCAGTGCTTACGTGGATCTTGGGGTACTTCTGGAGTCTCCCAGGGGAGTCAGTCCTCGTCTCGAGTGGGGGCATGCACGTGTGCTTTCCTCCCGAGCTGTAGGAGCAGTGTCACGCTTCCCTTCTGGTGTATGAAGGGATCTGTGGCTTTCCCTCGAGGCTTCCCCACGAGGCTTTCCCACGAGGCTTTCCCACAGGGCT
This sequence comes from Capra hircus, assembly GCF_001704415.2. Classification (NCBI taxonomy): domain Eukaryota; kingdom Metazoa; phylum Chordata; class Mammalia; order Artiodactyla; family Bovidae; genus Capra; species Capra hircus. Next base: position 5,309 of record NW_017197788.1, read on the forward strand.
GTCCCACGTGCCACTGTGGTGTGAGTCGATCCTCGTCTTGAAAGTCGACGAAGTGCAGGGAAAACAGGTTTCCCTGTAATGGACTGAGACATCTGGGGGACTCTGGGAATGGTGGCACGACCCTGGAGTTCCTCTCTCCTTTCCTGTGGAGAGCGCCTGCTCTTGAGATGCGTCGGGAACGCCGGGAATTCTTTCCCGACCACGCAGGGAAAGGATCGCCCCTCTCGAGCTAGAAGGCGGAAACGGGGCTCCTCTGGATGTAGGCGGGACTCACGTGCTTCGTCTCGAGTGGAGACGGGTATGTCGGGGAACTTCTTGAGTTGCAGCAAGGGTGTGAAGGACCCGTTGGAAGTTCCAGAGGTTAGGTGAGAATAGCCTCGAGACGCCTATGCGGAAATGGGCCTCATCTCGCCTGGAGGGGAGAATCTCTTGGATTTTCTCGAGTTGGGGCAGGTGCTCTCGACTCACGACGGGGACCTCAGGGACCCGCTCTGGTGGCCTCAGGAAAGGCCATTCCCTTGCGAGTTGCTCGGGGGCCTCTCGGGATTCCTCTCCCGTCGATGCCGGGGCCTAAGACCTTGTGTGGAGTCAGTGCCGGAACCTGAGGATTCCTCTCCAGTGCTGACATGGTTCTTGGGGTACTTCTGGAGTCTCCCCAGGGGAGTCAGTCCTCGTCTCGAGTGGGGGCACGCACGTGGCTTTCCTCCCGTGCTGTAGCAGCAGTGACACCCTTCCCTTCGCGTGGATCAAGGGATCTGCGCCTTTCCCTCGAGGCTTTCCCACGAGGCTTTCCCACGATGCTTTCCCACAGGGTTGTCCCACGTGCCACTGTGGTGTGAGTCGATCCTCAGCTTGAAAGTCGAGGCAGTGCAGGGAAAACAGGTTTCCCTGGAATGGACGGAGATATTTGGTTGACTCTGTGAATGGTGGCAGCGACCCTGGAGTTCCTCTCGCCTTTCCTGTGGAGAGCGCCTCCTCTTGAAATGCGACGGGAACGCCGGGGAATTCTTTCCCGACCACGCAGGGAAAGGATCCCACCTCTCGAGTTAGGAGACGGAAACGGGGCTCTTCTGGATGTGGCCGGGACTCTCGTGCTTCCTGTCAAGTGGAGACGGTTATGTCGGGGAACTTCTTGAGTTGCAGCAAGGGGTGTGAAGGACCCTTTGGAAGTTCCAGATGTTAGAATTGATTAGCCTCGAGACGCCTCAGCGGAAATGGGCCTCATCTCGCCTGGAGGCGTGAACCTCCTGTATTTTCTCGAGTTGCGGCAGGTGCTCTCGACTTATGACGGGGACCTCAGGGACCCGCTCTAGTGGCCTCAGGAAAGGCCAGTCCCCACGCGAGTTGCTCGGGGGCCTCTCGGGATTCCTTCTCCGTCGATGCCGGGGCCTAAGATCTTGTGTGAGTCGGTGCGGAACCTGAGGATTCCTCTCCAGTGCTGACATGGAACTTGGGGTACTTCTGGAGTCTCCCCAGGGCAGTCAGTCCTCGTCTCGAGTGGGGCATGCACGTGGTCTTTTCCTCCGAGCTGTAGCAGCAGTGTCCCGCTTCCCTTCGCGTGGATAAAGGGATCTTTTTCTTTCCCTCGAGGCTTTACCACGAGGCTTTCCCACAGGGCTATCCCACCTGCCACCGTGGTGTGAGTCGATCCTCGGCTTGAAAGTCGAGGCAGTTCAGGGAAAACAGGTTTCCTTGGAATGGACTGAAACATCTGGGGGACTCTGGGAATGGTGGCACGACCCTGGAGTTCCTCTCGCCTTTCCTGTGGAGAGCGCCTCCTCTTGAGATGCGAAAGAATCGCCGGAATTCTTTCCCGACCACGAAGGGAATGGATCCCGCCTCTCGAGCTAGGAGGCGGAAACGGGGCTCCTCTGGATGTAGGCGGGACTCTCGTGCTTCCTCTCGAGTGGAGACGGGAATGTTGCGGAACTTCTTGAGTTGCAGCAAGGGTGTGAAGGACCATTTGGAAGTTCCAGAGTTTAGGTGTGAATAGCCTCGAGACGCCTCAGCGGAAATGGGCCTCATCTCACCTGGAGGGGAGAACCTCCTGGATTTTCTCGAGTTGTGGCAGGTGCTCTCTACTTAACGGGGACCTCAGGGACCCCGCTCTGGTGGCCTCAGGAAAGGCCAGTCCCCATGCGAGTTGCTCGGGGGCGGGGGCTCTCGCTTCCTCTCCGTCGATGTGGGGCCTAAAACCTTGTGTGGAGTCAGTCCGGAACCTGAGGGTTCCTCTCCAGTGCTGACATGGATCTTGGGGTACTTCTGGAGTCTCCCCAGGGGAGTCAGTCCTCGTCTCGAGTGGGTGCATCCACGTGCGCTTTCCTTCCGAGCTGTAGCAGGTGTCGCACTTCGCTTCGCGTGGATCCAGGGATCTGTAGCTTTCCCTCGAGGCTTTCCCACGAGGCTTTTCCCACAGGGCTGTCCCACGTGCCACCGTGGTGTGAGTCGATCCTCGGCTTGAAAGTGGAGGCAGTGCAGGGAATACAGGTTTCCCTGGAATGGACTGAGACATCTGGGGGACACTGGGAACGGTTGCACGACCCTGGAGTTCCTCTCGCCTTTCCTGTGGAGAGCGCCTCCCCTTGAGATTGCCGACGGAATGCGGCGGGAATCTTT
>NW_017197789.1:0-7924 GCF_001704415.2 Capra hircus
GCCCCGATTCCACCTCCTAGCTCGAGAGGAGGGATCTTTCACCGCGTATTCGGGAAAGAATTCCCGGCATTCCCGTCAAATCTCAAGAGGATGCGCTCTCCACAGGAAAAGCGAGAGGAACTCCAGGGTCGTGCCACCATTCCCAGAGTCCCCCAGATGTCTCAGTCCATTCCAGGGAAACCTTTTTCCTTGCACTGCCTCAACTTTCAAGCCAAGGATGGACTCACACCAAGGAGGCACCTGGGACAGCCCTGTGGGAAAGCCTCGTGGGAAAGCCTCCAGGGAAAGCCACAGATCCCTTGATCCACGCGAAGGGAAGGGGGACACTGCTGCTCCTACAGCTCGGAAGGTAAGTGCACGTGCATGCCCCAAATCGAAACGAGGACTGACTCCTTGGGGAGACTCCAGAAGTACCCCAAGATCCATATCAGCACTGGAGAGGAATCCTCAGGTTCCTGCACTGACTCCACACAAGGTCTTAGGCCCCAGCATCGACGGGAGAGGAATCCCAGAGGCCCACCGAGCAACTCGCATGGGGACTGGCCTTTCCTGAGGCCACCAGAGCGGGTCCCTGAGGTCCCCGAAGTAAGGCGAGAGCACCTGCCGCAACTCTAGAACATCCAGGAGGTTCTCCCCTCCAGGCGAGATGAGGCCCATTTCCGCCGAGGCGTCACGAGGCTAATCAGACCCTAACCTCTGGAACTTCCAAAGGGTCCTTCACACCCTTGCTGCAACTCAAGAAGTTCCCGACATACCCGTCTACACTCAAGAGGAAGCACAAGCATCCCGCCCACATCCAGAGGAGCCCCGTTTCCGCCTCCTAACTCGAGAGAAGGATCCTTTCCCTGCGTGTTCGGGAAAGAATTCCCGGCGTTCCCTTCGCATCTCAAGAGGAGGCGCTCTCCACAGGAAAGGCGAGAGGAACTCCAGGGTCGTGCCACATTCCCAGAGTCCCCCAGGTGTCTCAGTCCTTTCCAGGGAAACCTGTTTTCCCTGCACTGCCTCGACTTTCAAGCCGAGGATCGACTCACACCACGGTGGCACGTGGGACAGCCCTGTGGGAAAGCCTCGTGGGAAAGCATCGTGGGAAAGCCTCGAGGGAAAGACACAGATCCCTTGATCCAAGCGAAGGGAAGTGTAACACAGCTGCTACAGCTCGAGAGGAAAGCGCACGTGCAGGCCCCCACTCGAGACGTGGACTGACTCCCCAGGGGAGACTCCAGAGGAACCCCAATATCCATGTCAGCACTGGAGAGGAATCCTCAGGTTCCGGCTCCGACTCCACACAAAATCTTAGGCCCTGGCATCGAATCGAGAGGAATCCCGAGAGGCCCCGAGCAACTCGCATGGGGACTGGCCTCTCCTGAGGCCACCAGAGCGGGTCCCTGAGGTCCCCGTCGTAGGTCGAGAGCACCTACCGCAATTCAAGAAATCCAGGAAGTTCTCCCCTCCAGGTGAGATGAGGCCCATTTCCGCTGAGGCGTCTCGTGCCTAATCGCATCTAACCTCTGGAACTTCCAAAGGGTCCTTCACACCCTTGCTGCAACTCTAGAAGTTCCCCGACATACCCGTCTCCACTCAAGAGGAAGCACGAGAGTCCCGCCCACATCCAGAGAAGCCCCGTTTCCGTCTCCTAGCTCGAGAGGAGGGATTCTTTCCCTGCGTGGTCGGGAAAGAATTCCCGGCGTGTCCGTCGCATCTCAAGGGGAAGCGCTCTCCACAGGAAAGGCGAGAGGAACTCCAGGGTCGTGCAACCATTCCCAGAGTCCCCAGATGTCTCAGTCCATTCCAGGGAAACGTGTTTTCCCTGCACTGCCTCGATTTTCAAGCCAAGGATCGACTCACACCACGGTGGCACGTGGGACAGCCCTGTGGGAAACGCTCGTGGGAAAGCTCGTGGGAAAGCCTCGTGGGAAAGCCTCGAAGGACAGCCACAGATCCCTTGATCCACGGGAATGGAAGCGGGACACTGCTGCTACAGCTTGGGAGGAAAGCGCACGTGCATGCCCCACTCGAGACGAGGACTGTCTTCCCTGGGGAGACTCAGAAGTAACCCAAGATCCATGTCAGCACTGCAGAGGAATCCTCATGTTCCGGCACCGACTCCACACAAGATCGTAGGCCCGGCATCGACGGAGAGGAATCCCGAGAGGTCCCGAGCAACTCGCATGGGGACTGGCCTTTCCTGAGGCCACCAGAGCGGGTCCAGAGGTCCCCGTCGTATCTCGAGAGCACCTGCCACAACTCGAGAAAATCGAGGAGGTTCTCCCTCCAGGCGAGATGAGGCTCATTTCTGCTGAGGCGTCTCGAGGCTAATCACACCTAACCTCTGGAACTTCCAAAGGGTCCTTCACACCCTTGCTGCAACTCTAGAAGTTCCCCGACTTACGTCTCCTCGAGAGGAAGCACGAGATCCGCCACATCCAGAGGAGCCCGTTTCCGCCTCCTAGCTCGAGAGGAGGGATCCTTTCCCTGCGTGCTCGGGAAAGAATTCCGGCGTTTCCGTCTCATCTCAAGACGAGGGGCTCTCCACAGGAAAGGCGAGAGGAACTCGAGGGGTCGTGCCACTTTTCCCAGAGTCCCCCAGATGTCTCAGTCCATTCCAGTGAAATCTGTTTTCCCTGCACTGCCCTCGACTTTCAAGCGAGGATCAACTCACACAACGGTGGCACGTGGGACGCCCTGTGGGAAAGCCTCGTGGGAAAGCCTCTTGGGAAAGCCTCGAGGAAGCACAGATCCCTTGATCCACGCGAAGGGAAGTGTGACCTGCTGCTAAGCTCGGGAGGAAAGAGCGTGTGCCCCCACTCGAGACGAGGACTGACTCCACTGGGGAGACTCCAGAAGTACCCCCAGATCCATGTCAGCACTGGAGAGAATACCTCAGGTTCCGGCACCCACTCCACACTAGATCTTAGGCCCGGGCATCGACGTGAGAGGAATCCCGAGAGGCCCCGAGCAAATCGCATGGGCCTGGCCTTTCCTGAGGCCACCAGAGTGGGTCCGTGAGGTCCCCGTCGTAAGTCGAGAGCACCTGCCGCAACTCGAGAAAATCCAGGTTTTCCCCTCCAGGCGAGGTGAGGCCCATTTCCGCTGAGGCGTCTCGAGGCTATTCACACCTAACCTCTGGAACTTCCAAAGGGTCCTTCACACCCTTGATGCAACTCAAGAAGTTCCCCGACATACCCGTCTCCACTTGAGAGGAAGCACGAGAGTCCCGACCACATCCAGAGGAGTCGCGTTTCCGCCTCCTAGCTCGAGAGAAGGATCCTTTCCCTGCGTGTTCGGGAAAGATTTCCCGGCAATTCCGTCGCATCTCAAGAGGAGGCGCTCTCCACAGGAAAGGCAAGAGGAACTCCAGGGTCGTGCCACCATTCCAGAGTCCCCAGATGTCTCAGTCCATTACAGGCAAACCTGTTTTCCCTGAACTGGGTCGACTTTCAACACGAGGATCGACTCACACCACGGTGACACACGTGGACAGCCCTGTGGTAAAGCCTCGTGGGAAAGCCTCGTGGGAAAGCCTCCAGGGAAAGCCACAATCCCTTTATACACGCGAATGGAAGCGCGACACTGCTGCTAAAGCTTGGGAGGAAAGCGCACGTGCATGCCCCACACGAGACGAGGACTCACTCCCCTGGGGAGACTCCAGAAGTACCCAAGAACCATGTCAGCACTGGAGAGGAATCCTCAGGTTCCGGCACTGACTCCACACAAGGTCTTAGGCCCCAGCATCGACGGGAGAGGAATCCCGAGAGGCGCCCGAGCAACTCGCATGGGGACTGGCCTTTCCTGAGGCCACCAGAGCGGGTCCCTGAGGTCCCCGTCGTAAGTCGAGAGCACCTGCCGCAACTCGAGAAAATCCAGGAGGTTCTCCCCTCCAGGCGAGATGAGGCCCATTTCCGCTGAGGCGTCTCGAGGCTAATCACACCTAATGTCCTGAACTTCCAACGGGTCCTTAACACCCTTGCTGCAACTCAAGAAGTTCCCCGACTTACCCGTCTCCACTCGAGAGGAAGCACGAGAGTCCTGCCCACATCCAGAGGAGGCCCCGTTTCCGCCTCCTAACTCGAGAGGAGGGATCCTTTCCCTGCGTGTTCGGGAAAGAATTCCCGGCGTTCCCTTCGCATCTCAGGAGGAGGCGCTCTCAACAGGAAAGGCGAGAGGAACTCCAGGGGTCGTGCCACCATTCCCAGAGTCCCCAGATGTCTCAGTCCATTCCAGGGAAACCTGTTTTACCTGCACTGCCTCGACTTTCAAGCCAAGGATCGACTCATACCACGGTGGCACGTGGGACAGCCCTGCGGGAAAGCCTCGAGGAAAGCCTCGTGGGAAAGCCTCGTGGGAAAGCCTCGAGGGAAAGCCACAGATCCCTTGATCCATGCGAAGGGAAGCGCTACACACTGCTGCTACATCTCGGGGAGAAAGAGCACGTGCATGCCCCACTCGAGACGAGGACTGACTCCCCTGGGGAACTCCAGAAGTACCCCAAGATCCATGTCAGCACTGGAGAGGAATCCTCAGGTTCCGGAACCCACTCCACACAAGATCTTAGGCCCAGCATCGACGGGAGAGGAATCCCGAGAGGCCCCCGAGCAATACGCATGGGACTGGCCTTTCCTGAGGACACCAGAGCGGGTCACTGAGGTCCCTGTCGTAAGTCGAGAGCACCTGCCACAACTCGAGAAAATCCAGGAAGTTCTCCTCCAGGCGAGATGAGGCCCATTTCCGCTGAGGGCCTCTCGAGGCTAATCAAACCTAACATCTGGAACTTCCAAAGGGTCCTTCACACCCTTGCTGCAACTCAAGAAGTTCCCCGACATACCCGTCTCCACTCGAGAGGAAGCACGAGAGTCCCGCCCACATCCAGAGGAGCCCCGATTCCACCCTCCTAGCTCGAGAGGAGGGATCCTTTCCACCGCGTATTCGGAAAGAATTCCCGGCATTTCCGTCAAATCTCAAGAGGATGCGCTCTCCACAGGAAAGCGAGAGGAAACTCCAGGGTCGTGCCACCATTCCCAGAGTCCCCCAGATGTCTCAGTCCATTCCAGGGAAACCTTTTTTCCCTGCACTGCTCGACTTTCAAGCCAAGGATGACTCACACCAAGGAGGCACCTGGGACAGCCCTGTGGGAAAGCCTCGTGGGAAAAGCCTCCAGGGAAAGCCACAGATCCCTTGATCCACGCGAAGGGAAGGGGACACTGCTCCTACAGCTCGGAAGGTAAGTGCACGTGCATGCCCCAAATCGAACGAGGACTGACTCCTTGGGGAGACTCCAGAAGTACCCCCAAGATCCATATCAGCACTGGAGAGGAATCCTCAGGTTCCTGCACTGACTCCACACAAGGTCTTAGGCCCCAGCATCGACGGGAGAGGAATCCCAAGAGGCCACCGAGCAACTCGCATGGGGACTGGCCTTTCCTGAGGCCACCAGAGCGGGTCCCTGAGGTCCCCGAAGTAAGGCGAGAGCACCTGCCGCAACTCTAGAACATCCAGGAGGTTCTCCCCTCCAGGCGAGATGAGGCCCATTTCCGCCGAGGCGTCACGAGGCTAATCAGACCTAACCTCTGGAACTTCCAAAGGGTCCTTCACACCCTTGCTGCAACTCAAGAAGTTCCCCGACATACCCGTCTACACTCAAGAGGAAGCACAAGCATCCCGCCCACATCCAGAGGAGCCCCGTTTCCGCCTCCTAACTCGAGAGGAAGGATCCTTTCCCTGCGTGTTCGGGAAAGAATTCCCGGCGTTCCCTTCGCATCTCAAGAGGAGGCGCTCTCCACAGGAAAGGCGAGAGGAACTCTCAGGGTCGTGCCACCATTCCCAGAGTCCCCCAGGTGTCTCAGTCCTTTCCAGGGAAACCTGTTTTCCCTGCACTGCCTCGACTTTCAAGCCGAGGATCGACTCACACCACGGTGGCACGTGGGACAGCCCTGTGGGAAAGCCTCGTGGGAAAGCATCGTGAAAGCCTCGAGGGAAAGACAGATCCCTTGATCCAAGCGAAGGGAAGTGTAACACAGCTGCTACAGCTCGAGAGGAAAGCGCACGTGCAGGCCCCCACTCGAGACGTGGACTGACTCCCCAGGGGAGACTCCAGAGGAACCCCAATATCCATGTCAGCACTGGAGAGGAATCCTCAGGTTCCGGCTCCGACTCCACACAAAATCTTAGGCCCGGCATCGAATCGAGAGGAATCCCGAGAGGCCCCGAGCAACTCGCATGGGGACTGGCCTCTCCTGAGGCCACCAGAGCGGGTCCCTGAGGTCCCCGTCGTAAGTCGAGAGCACCTACCACAATTCAAGAAAATCCAGGAAGTTCTCCCTCCAGGTGAGATGAGGCCCATTTCCGCTGAGGCGTCTCGTGCCTAATCGCATCTAACCTCTGGAACTTCCAAAGGGTCCTTCACACCCTTGCTGCAACTCTAGAAGTTCCCCGACATACCCGTCTCCACTCGAGAGGAAGCACGAGAGTCCCGCCCACATCCAGAGAAGCCCCGTTTCCGTCTCCTAGCTCGAGAGGAGGGATTCTTTCCCTGCGTGGTCGGGAAAGAATTCCCGGCGTGTCCGTCGCATCTCAAGGGGAAGCGCTCTCCACAGGAAAGGCGAGAGGAACTCCAGGGTCGTGCAACCATTCCCAGAGTCCCCCAGATGTCTCAGTCCATTCCAGGGAAACGTGTTTTCCCTGCACTGCCTCGATTTTCAAGCCAAGGATCGACTCACACCACGGTGGCACGTGGGACAGCCCTGTGGGAACGCTCGTGGGCCTCGTGGGAAGCCTCGTGGGAAAGCCTCGAAGGACAGCCACAGATCCCTTGATCCACGGGAATGGAAGCGGGACACTGCTGCTACAGCTTGGGAGAAAAGCGCACGTGCATGCCCCCACTCGAGACGAGGACTGTCTCTCCTGGGGACTTCAGAAGTAACCCCAAGATCCATGTCAGCACTGCAGAGGAATCCTCATGTTCCGGCACCGACTCCACACAAGATCGTAGGCCCCGCATCGACGGGAGAGGAATCCCGAGAGGTCCCCGAGCAACTCGCATGGGGACTGGCCTTTCCTGAGGCCACCAGAGCGGGTCCCAGAGGTCCCCGTCGTATCTCGAGAGCACCTGCCACAACTCGAGAAAATCGAGGAGGTTCTCCTCCAGGCGAGATGAGGCTCATTTCTGCTGAGGCGTCTCGAGGCTAATCACACCTAACCTCTGGAACTTCCAAAGGGTCCTTCACACCCTTGCTGCAACTCTAGAAGTTCCCCGACTTACCAGTCTCCACTCGAGAGGAAGCACGAGAGTCACGCCCACATCCAGAGGAGCCCCGTTTCCGCCTCCTAGCTCGAGAGGAGGGATCCTTTCCCTGCGTGCTCGGGAAAGAATTCCCGGCGTTTCCGTCTCATCTCAAGACGAGGGGCTCTCCACAGGAAAGGCGAGAGGAACTCGAGGGTCGTGCCACTTTTCCCAGAGTCCCCCAGATGTCTCAGTCCATTCCAGTGAAATCTGTTTTCCCTGCACTGCCTCGACTTTCAAGCCGAGGATCAACTCACACAACGGTGGCACGTGGGACAGCCCTGTGGGAAAGCCTCGTGGAAAGCCTCTTGGGAAAGCCTCGAGGAAAAGCCACAGATCCCTTGATCCACGCGAAGGGAAGTGTGACACTGCTGCTAAAGCTCGGGAGGAAAGAGCACGTGCCTGCCCCCACTCGAGACGAGGACTGACTCCACTGGGGAGACTCCAGAAGTACCCCAGATCCATGTCAGCACTGGAGAGGAATACTCAGGTTCCGGCACCCACTCCACACTAGATCTTAGGCCCCGGCATCGACGTGAGAGGAATCCCGAGAGGCCCTCGAGCAAATCGCATGGGGCCTGGCCTTTCCTGAGGCCACCAGAGTGGGTCCGTGAGGTCCCCGTCGTAAGTCGAGAGCACCTGCCGCAA
>NW_017197790.1:0-7924 GCF_001704415.2 Capra hircus
CACACACACGTTGGCACGTGGGACAGCCCTGTGGGAAAGCCTCTTGGGAAAGCCTCGTGGGAAAGCCTCGAGGGAAAGCCACAGGTCCCTTGATCCACGAGAAGGGAAGCGTGACACTGCTGTCACAGCTCGGGAGTAAAGCACACGTGCATGCCCCCACTCGAGACGACGACTGACTCCCCTGGGGAGACTCCAGAAGTACGCCAAGATCCATGTCAGCACTGGAGACGAATCCTCAGGTTTCGGCACCGATTCCACACAAGGTCTTAGGCCCCGGCATCGAAGGAGAGGAATCCGAGAGGGCCCCTGAGCAACTCGCAAGGGGACTGGCCTTTCCTGAGGCCACCAGAGCGGGCCCTGCAGGCCCCGTCGTAAGTCGAGAGCACCTGCCGCAACTCGAGAACATCCAGGAGGTTCTCCCCTGCAGGCGAGATGAGGCCCATTTTCCGCTGAGGCGTCTCGAGGCTAATCACATCTAATATCTGGAACTTCCAAAGGGTCCTTCACACCCTTGCTGCAACTCAAGAAGTTCTCCGACATAGCCGTCTCCACTCGAGAGGAAAGCACGAGAGTCCGCGCCACATCCAGAGGAGCCCCGTTTCCGCCTCCTAGCTCCAGAGGAGGGATCCTTTTCCCTGCGTGGTCGGGAAAGAATTCCCTGCGTTCCCGTTGCATCTCAAGAGGAGGCGCTCTCCACAGGAAAGGCGAGAGGAACTCCAGGGTCGTGCCACCATTCCCAGAGTCCCCTGAATATCTCAGTCCATTCCAGGGAAACCTGTTTTTCCCTGAACTGCATCGACTTTCAAGCCGAGGATCAACTCACACCACCGTGGCACGTGGACAGCCCTGTGGGAAAGCCTCGTGGGAAAGCCTCGAGGGAAAGACACAGATCCCTTGATCCACCGGAAGGGAAGCGCGACACTGCTGCTACAGCTCGGAAGGAAAGCGCACGTGCATGCCCCTACTCGAGATGAGGACTGACTCCCCTGGGGGGACTCCAGAAGTACCCCAAGATCCATGTCAGCACTGGAGAGGAATCCTCAGGTTCCCGCACTGACTCCACAGAAGGTCTTAGGCCCCAGCATCGACGGAAGAGGAATCCAGAGAGGCCGCCGAGCAACTCGCATGGGGACTGGCCTTTCCTGAGGCCACCAGAGCGGATCCCTGAGGTCCCCATCGTAAGTCGAGAGCTCCTGCCGCAACTCGAAAAAATCCAGGAGGTTCTCCCCTCCAGGCGAGATGAGGCCCATTTCCGCTGAGGCGTCTCCAGGCAAATCACACGTAACCTCTGGAACTTCCAAAGGGTCCTTCACACCCTTGCAGCAACTCAAGTAGTTCCCCGACATACCCGTCTCCACTCGAGAGGAAGCAGGAAAGTCCCGCCCACATCAAGAGGAGCCACGTTTCCGCCTCCTAGCTCGAGAGGTTTGATCCTTTCCCTGCGTGGTCGGGAATGAATTCGCGGCGTTCCCGTCGCATCTCAAGAGGAGGCGCTCTCCAGAGGAAAAGCGAGAGGAACTCCAGGTTCGTGCCACCATTACCAGAGTCCCCAGATGTCTCCGTCCATTCCAGGGAACCTGTTTTCCCTGCACTGCCTCGACTTTCAAGCCTAGGATCGACTCACACCACAGTGGCACGTGGGGCAGCCCTGTGGGAAAGCCTCGTGGGAAAGCCTCGAGGGGAAAGCCACAGATCCTTGATCCACGCGAAGGGAAGCATGACACTGCTACTACAGCACGGAAGGAAAACCCACGTGCATGCCCCCACTCGAGATGAGGACTGACTCCCCAGGGGAGACTCCAGAAGTACCCAAGATCCACGTTAGCACTGGAGAGGAATCCTCAGGTACCGGCATCCACTCCACACAAGATCTTCGGCCCCGGCATCGACGGGAGAGGAATCCCGAGAGGCCCCCGAGCAACTCGCATGGGGACTGGCCTTTCCTGGGGCCACCAGAGCGGGTCCCTGAGGTCCCCGTCGTAAGTCGAGAGCACCTGCCACAACTCGAGAACTTCCCAGGATGTTCTCCCCTCAGGTCAAGATGAGGCCCATTTCCGCTGAGGCGTCTCGAGGCTAATCACACCAAACCTCTGGAACTTACAAAGGGTCCTTCACACCCTTGTTGCAACTCAAGATGTTCCCCGACATACCCGTCTCCACTCGAGAGGAAGCACGAGAGTCCCGCCTACATCCAGAGGAGCCCCGTTTCCGCCTCCTAGCTCGAGAGGAGGGATCCTTTCCCTGCGGGGTCGAGAAAGAATTCCCAGCGTTCCCGTCGCATCTCAAGAGGAGGCACTCTCCACAGGAAAGGCGAGAGGAACTCCAGGGTCGTGCCACCATTCCCAGAGTCCCCCAGATGTCTCCGTCCATTCCAGGGAAACCTGTTTTCCCTGCACTGCGTCGACTTTCAAGCCAAAGATCGACTCACACACGGCAAGGCACACAGCCCTGTGGGCAAGCCTCGTCGGAAAGCCTCGAGGGAAAGCCCCTGATCCCTTGATCACGCGATGGGAAGCGTGACAATGATGCTACAGCTCGGGAGGAAAGCGCACGTGCATGCCCCCACTCGAGACGAGAAGTGACTCCCCTGGGAAGACTCCAGCAGTACCCCAAGATCCATGTCAGCACAGGAGAGGAATCCTCAGGTTCCGGCACCGACTCCACACAAGGTCTTAGGCCCCGGCATCGCCCTGAGAAGAATCCCGAGAGGCCCCGAGCAACTGGCATGGGGACTGGCCTTTCCAGAGGCCACCAGAGCGGGTCCCTGAAGTCCCATGGTAAGTCGAGAGCACCGGCCACAACTCTTGAAAATCCAGGAGGTTCTCCCCTCCAGGCGAGATGAGGCCCATTTCCCTGAGGCGTCTCGACGCTAATCACACCTAACCTCTGGAACTTCCAAGGGTCCTTCACACCCTTGCTGCAACTCAAAGAAGTTCCCGTCATACCCGACTCCACTCGAGAAGAAAGGACGAGAGTCCCGCCCACATACAGAGGAGCCCCGTTTCCTCATAGCTCTAGAGGAGGGATCCTTTCCCTGCGTGGTCGGGAAAGTATTCCCGGAGTTCCCGTCGCATCTCAAGAGGAGGCGCTCTCAACTTGAAACGGGAGAGGAACTCCAGGTTCGTGCCACCGTTCCCACACTCCTCCAGATGTCTCATTCCATTCCACAGAAACCTGTTTTCCCTGCACTGCCTCGACTTTCAAGCTGAGGATCGACTCACACCACGGTGGCATGTGGGACAGCCCTGTGGGAAAGCCTCGTGGGAAAGTATCCTGAGAAAACCTCGAGGGAAAGCCACAGATCCCATGATCCAGGCGAAGGGAAGCGTGACACTGCTGCTACAGCTCGGGAGGAAACCCCACGTGCATGCCCCCACTCGAGACCAGGACTGACTCCCCTGGGGAGACTCCAGAAGTACCCCAAGATCCATGTCAGCACTGGAGAGGAATCCTCAGATACCGGCACCGACTCCACACAAGGTCTGAGGCCCTGGCATTGACGGGAGAGAATCCCGAGAGGCCCCCGAGCAACTCGCATGGGGACTGGCCTTTCCTGAGGCCACCAGAGCGGGTCCCAGTGGTCCCCGTCGTAAGGCGAAGAGCAAGTAAAAACTCGAAAAATCCAGGAGATTCTCCTCCAGGAGATGAGCCCCATTTCCGCTAAGGCGTCTCGACTCTAAACACACCTAACCTCTGGAATTCCAAAGGATCCTTCACACCCTTGCTGCAACTCAAGAAGTTCCCAACATACCCGTCTCCACTCGAGAGGAAGCACGAGAGTCCCGGCCCACATCCAGAGGAGCCCTTTTCCGCCTCCAAGTTCGAGAGGAGGGATCCTTTTCTGCGTGGTCGGGAAAGAATTCCCGGCGTTCCCGTCGCATCTCAAGAGGAGGCGCTGTCCACAGGAAAGGCGAGAGGAACTCCAGGGTCGTGCCACCATTCCCAGAGTCCCCAGATGTCTCAGTCCATTCCAGGGAACCTGTTTTCCCTGCACTGCCTCGACTTTCAAGCCGAGGATCCACTCACACCATGGTGGCACGTGGGACAGCCCTGTGGGAAAGCCTCGTGGGAAAGCCTCGTGGGCGTCGAGGAAAAGCCACAGATCCCTTGATCCACGCAAAGGGAAGGGTGACAATGCTGCTACAGCTCGGGAGGAAAGCGCACGTGCATGCCCCCACTCGAGACGTGGACTGACTCCCCTGGGAGACTCCAGAAGTACCCCAGGATCCATGTCAGCACTGGAGAGGAATCCTCAGGTTCCGGCACCGACTCCAAACAAGGTCTAAAGGCCCGGCATCGAAGGGAGAGGAATCCGAGAGGCCCCGAGCAACTCGCATGGGTACTGGCCTTTCCTGAGGCCACCAGAGCGGGTCCCTGAGGTCCCCGTCGTTAGTCGAGAGCACCAGCCGCAACTCGAGAAAATCCAGGAGGTTCTCCCTTCCAGGCGAGATTAGGCCCATTTCTGCTGAGGCGATTCGACGCTAATCACACCTAACCTCTTGAATTTCCAAAGGGTCCTTCACACCCTTGCTGCAACTCAAGAAGTTGCCCGACATACCCGTCTCCACTCGAGAGGAAGCACGACAGTCCCGCCCACATCCAGAGGAGCCCCGTTTCCGTCTCATAGTTCGAGAGGAGGGATCTTTCCCTGCGTGGTCGGGAAAGAATTCCCGGCGTTCCCGTCGCGCATCTCAAGAGGAGGCGCTCTCCACCGGAAAGGCAAGAGGAACTCCCGGGTCGTGCCACCAATTCCCAGAGTCCACCAGATGTCTCAGTCCATTCCAGGGAAACCTGTTTTCCCTGCACTGCCTCGACTTTTAAGCCGAGGGTCGACTCACACGTCGGTGGCACGTGGGACAGCCCAGTGGGAAAGCCTCGTGGGAAAGTCTCGTGGGAAAGCCTCGAGGGAAAGCCACAGAACCCTTGATCCACGCGAAGGGAAGCGTGACACTGCTGCTACAGCTCGGGAGGAAAGCGGACTTGCATGCCAACACTCGAGACCAGGACTGACTCCCCTGGGGAGACTACAGAAGTACCCCAAGATCCATGTCAGCCCTGGAGAGGGATCCTCAGGTTCCGGCACCGACTCCACACACATTTCTTAGGCCCGGCACCGACGGGAGAGGAATCCCGAGAGGTCGCGTGCAACTTGCATGGGACTGGCCTTTCCTGAGGCCACCAGAGGGGGTCCCTGAGGTCCGCGTCATAACGGGAAGACACCTGCACCAACTAGAGAAAATGCAGGAGGTTCTGCCCTCCAGGCGAGATGAAGCCCATTTCCCTCTGCGGCGTCCCCAGGCTAATCACACCTAACCTCTGGAACTTACAAAGGGGCCTTCACACCTTGCTACAACTCAAGAAGTTCCCAGACATACCCGTCTCCACTCAAGAGGAAGCACGAGAGTCCCGCCCAATCAAGAGCAGCCCCGTTTCCGCCTCCTAGCTGGAGAAGAGGGATCCTTTTCCTGCGTCGTCGGGAAAGAATTCCGGTGTTTCCGTCGCATCTCAAGAGGAGGCGCTCTCCACAGGAAAGCCGAGAGGATTTCCAAGGGTCATGCCACCATTCCCAGAGTCCCGCAGATGTCTCAGTCCATTCCAGGGAAACCTGTTTTCCCCTGCACTGCCTCGACTTTCAAGCCGAGGATTGAATCACACCACGGTGGCACGTGGGACAGCCCTTTGGGAAAGCCTCGTGGGAAAGCCTCGTGGGAAAGCCTCGAGGGAAAGCCACAGATCCCTTGATCCACGCCGAAGGGAAGCGTGACACTGCTGCTACAGCTCGAGAGGAAAGCGCACGTGCAGCGCCCACTCGAGACGAGGACTGACTCCCCTGGGGAGACTCCAGAAGTACCCCAAGATCCATGTCAGCACTGGAGAAGAATCCTCAGGTTCCGGCACCGACTCCACACAAGGCCTTAGGCCGCCGGCATCGTCAGGAGAGGAATCCCGAGAGGCCGCCGAGCAACTCGCATGGGGATTGACCTTTCCTGAGGCCACCAGAGCGGGTAACTGAGGTCCCCGTCGTAACGCGAGAACATCTGCACCAACTCAAGAAAATGCAGGAGGTTCTCCCTTCCAGGGGAGATGAGGCCAATTTCCTCTGAGGCGTCCCCAGGCTAATCAGACCTAACCTCTGGAACTTCCAAAGGGTCCTTCACACCCTTGCTGCAACTCAAGAAGTTCCCCGACATACCCGTCTCCACTCGAGAGGAAGCACGAGAGTCCAGCCACATCCAGAGGAGCCTCGTTTCCGCCTCATGGCCTCGAGAGGAGGGATCCTTTCACTGCGTGGTCGGGAAAGAATTCCGGCATTCCCCCTCGCATCTCAAGAGGAGGCGCTCTCCACAGGAAAGGCGAGAGGAACTCCAGGGTCGTGCCACCATTCCCAGAGTCCCCCAGATGTCTCAGTCCATTCCAGGGAAACCTGTTTTCCCTGCACTGCCTCGACTTTCAAGCCGAGGATCGACTAACACAACGGTGACACGTGGGTCAGCCCTGGGAAAGCCTCGTGGGAAAGCCTCGTGGGAAAGCCTCGTGGGAAAACCTCGAGGGAAAGCCACAGATCCCTTGATCTACGCGAAGGAAGCGTGACACTGCTGCTACAGCTCGGGAGAAAAGCGCACGTGCATGCCCCACTCAGACGAGGACTGACTCCCCTGGGGAGACTCCAGAAGTAACCCAAGATCGATGTCAGCACTGGAGAGGAATCCTCAGGTTCAGGCACGACTCCACACAAGGTCTTACGTCCGGCATCGATGGGAGAGGCATCCCGAGAGCCCCCCGAGCAACGCGCTTGTGGACTGGCCTTTCCTGAGGCCACCAGAGCGGGTCCCTGAGATACCCGTCGTATGTCGAGAGCACCTGCAGCAACTCGAGAAAATCCAGGAGGTTCTCCCCTCCAGGCGAGGTGAGGCTCCTTTCTGCTGAGGCGTCTCGAGGCTAATCACACCTACCCTCTGGAAACTTCCAAAGGGTCCTTCACACCCTTCCTGCAACTCAACAAGTTCCCGGATATACCCGTCTCCACTCGAGAGGAAGCACGAGCGTCCCGCCCCATCCAGAGGAGCCCGTTACCGCCCTAGCTCGAGAGGTGGGATCCTTTCACTGCTTCATCGGGAAAGGATTCCCGCCATTCCCGCCGCATCTCAAGAGGAGGCGCGCTCTCAACAGGAAAAGCGAGAGAAACCCCAAGTGTCGTGCCACAATTCCAAGGGACCCCCAGATGTCAGTCCATTCCAGAGGAACTTGCTTTCCTGCACTGACTCTACTTTCACGCCGAGGATCCACTCACTACACCATGGAACGTGGTCAGCCCTGTGGGAAAGCCTCGTTGGAAAGCCTCGAGGGAAAGCCACAGATCCCTTGATCCACGGCGACGGGAAGTGTGACACTGCTGCTACAGTTCCTGAGGAGAGCTCACGTGCATGCCCCCACATGAGATGAGCACAGACTCCCCAGGGGAAACTCCAGAAGTAAGCCAAGATCCATGTCAGCACTGAAGAGGAATCCTCCGGTTCCAGCCCCGACTCCACAAAAAGGTCTTAGGCCCCGACATCGACCGAAGAGGAATCCGAAAGGCGCCCTTGCAACTCCCCATGGGCACTGGCCTTTCCTGAGGCCACCAGAGCGGGTCCCTGAGGTCCTGTCGTAACTCGAGAGACCCTGCCCACACTCTGGAAAATCCAGGAGGTTCTCCCTCTCCAGGCGAGATAAGGCCCATTTCCTCTGAGGCGTCTGGAGGCTCATCACACCTAAATTCTGGAAATTCAAAAGGGTCCTTGCTGAAACTCAAGAAGTTCCCCGACATACCCCGTCGCCACTCGAGAGGAAGCACGAGGGTCCCGCCCACATCCCAGAGGAGACCGCCGTTTGGTATCGAAGCTCGAGATGAGGGATCCTTTCCCTGCTTGGTCAGGAAATAATA
>NW_017197791.1:0-7924 GCF_001704415.2 Capra hircus
AGCGCTCCCTCTTGAGATGTGACGGGAACGCCGGGAATTCTTTCCCGACCACGCAGGGAATGGATCCCTCCTGTTGAGCTATGAGGCGGAAACGGGGCTCTCTGGATGTGGGCGGGACTCTCGTGCTTCCTCTCGAGTGGAGACGGGTATGTCGGGGAACTTCTTGAGTTGCAGCAAAGGTGTGAAGGACCTTTGAAGTTCCAGAGGTTTAGGTGTGATTAGCCTCGAGACGCCTCAGCGAAATGGGCCTCATCTCGCCTGGAAAGGGAGAACCTCCTGGATTTATTCAAGTTGCGGCAGGTGCTCTCGACTACGACGGGGCCCTCAGGGACCCTCTCTGGTGGCCTCAGGAAAGGCCAGTCCCCATGCGAGTTGCACGGGGACCTCTCGGGGATTCCTCTCCCTCGATGCCGGGGCCTAAGAACTTGTGTGGAGTCGGTGCCGGAACCTGAGGTTTCCTCTCCAGGCTGACATGGATTTTGGAGTACTTCTGGAGTCTCCCCAGGGGAGTCAGTCCTTGTCTCGAGTGGGAGCATGCACGTGCGCTTTTCCTCCCGAGCTGCAGCAGCAGTGTCATGGTTCCCTTCGCGTGGATCAAGGGATCTGTGGCTTTCCCTCGAGGCTTTCCAAAGGGCTGTCCCACGTGCCACCGTTGGTGTGAGTCGATCCTCGTCCTGAAAGTCGAGGCAGTGTAGGGAAAAAGTTTCCCTGGAATGGACTGAGACATCTGGGGACTCTGGGAATGGTGGCACGACCCTGGAGTTCCTCTCGCCTTTCCTGTGGAGAGCGCCTCCTCTTGAGATGCGACGGGAACGCCGGAATTCTTTCCCGACCACGCAGGGAAAGGATCCCTCCTCTCGAGCTAGGAGGCGGAAACGGGGTTCCTCTAGATGTGGGCGGGACTCTCGTGCTTCCTCTCGAGTGGAGACGGGTATGTCAGCGAACTTCTTGAGTTGCAGCAAGGGTGTGAAGGACCCTTTGGAAGTTCCAGAGGTTTGGTGTGATTAGCCTCGAGACGCCTCAGCGGAAATGGTCCTCATCTCGCCTGGAAGGGAGAACCTCCTGGATTTTCTCGAGTTGCGGCAGGTGCTCTTGACTAACGACGGGACTCAGGAACCCGCTCTGGTGGCCTCAGGAAAGGCAGTCCCCATACGAGTTGCTCGGGGGCCTCTCGGGATTCCTCTCCCTGATGCCGGGGCCTAAGCCCTTGCGTGGAGTCGGTGCCGGAACCTGAGGATTCCTCTCCAGGGCTGACTTGGACCTTGGGTACTTCTGGAGTCTCCCCAGGGAGTCAGTCCTCGTCTCGAGTGTGGGCATGCACGTGCGCTTTCCTCCCGAGCTTTAGCAGCAGTGTCACGCTTCCCTTCGCTTGGATCAAGGATCTGTGGCTTTCCCTCGAGGGTTTCCCATGAGGCTTTCCCACGAGGCTTTCCCACTCCCCCGTGCCACCATGGTGTGAGACGATCCTCGGCTTGAAAGTCGAGGCAGTGCAGGGAAAACAGGTTTCCCTGGAATGGACTGAGACATCTGGGGGACTCTGGGAATGGTGGAACGACCCTGGAGTTCCTCACGCCTTTCCTGTGAGAGCGGCCCCTCTTGAGATGCGACGGGAACGCCGGAATTCTTTCCGACCACGCAGGGAAAGGATCCCTCCTCTCGAGCTATGAGGCGGAAACGGGGCTCCTCTGGATGTGGGCGGGACTCTCGTGCTTCCTCTCGAGTGGAGACGGTATGTCGGGGAACTTCTTGTGTTGCAGCAAGGATGTGAAGAACGTTTTGGAAGTTCCAGAGTTTAGGTGTGATTAACCTGGGGACGCTTCAGAGGAAATGGGCCTCATCTCGCCTGGAGGGGAGAACCTCCTGGATTTTCTCGAGTTGCGGCAGGTGCTCTCGACTTATGACGGGACCTCAGGGACCCGCTCTAATGGCCTCAGGAAAGGCCAGTCCCCATGCTAGTTACTCGGGGCCTCTCGGGATTCCTCTCCCGTCGATGCCGGGCCTAAGACCTTGTTTGGAGTCGGTGCCGGAAAGTGAGGATTCCTCTACAGGGCTGACGTGGATCTTGGGGTACTTCTGGACTCTCCTCAGGGTAGTCAGTCCTCGTCTCGAGTGGGGCATGCACGTGCGCTTTCCTCCCGAGCTGTAGCAGCAGTGTCACACTTCCCTTCGGGTTGATCAAAGCAACTGTGGCTTTCCCTAGAGGCTTTCCCACGAGGCTTTCCCTCGAGTCTTTCCAACGAGGCTTTCCCACAGGGCTGTCCCACGTGCCACCGTGGTGTGAGTCGATCCTTGGCTTGAAAGTCGAGGCAGTGCAGGGAAAACAGGTTTCCCTGGAATGCACTGAGACATCTGGGGGACGCTGGAATGGTGGCCCGACCCTGGATTTCCTCTCGCCTTTCCTGTGGAGATCGCCTCCTCTTTAGATGCGCCCGGGAACACTGGGAACTCTTTCCCGATCACTGAGGGAAAGGATCCCTCCTCTCGAGCTAGGAGGCGGAAACGGGGCTCCTCTGGATGTGGGCGGACTCTCGTGCTTCCTCTCGAGTGGAGACGGGTATGTTGGGATCTTATTGAGTTGCAGCAAGGGTGTTAAGGACCCTTTGGAAGTTCCAGAGGTAAGGTGTGATTAGCCTTGAGACACCTCAGCGGAAATGGTCCTCATCTCGCCTGGAAGGGAGAACCTCCTGGATTTTCTCAAGTTGCTGCTGGTGCTCTCGACCTACGACGGGAACCTCAGGGACCCGCTCTGGTGGCCTCAGGAAAGGCCAGTCCCCATGCGAGTTGCTCGGGGAGACTCACGGGATTCCTCTCCCGTCGATGCTGGGCCTAAGACCTTTGTGGAGTCGGTGCCGTAAAGTGAGGTTCCTCTCCAGTGCTGACATGGATCTTGGGGTACTTCTGGAGTCTCCCCAGGGGAGTCAGTCCTCGTCTCGAGTGGGGGCATGCACGTGTACTTTCCTCCCGACCAGAAGCAGCAGTGTCACGCTTCCCTTCGCGTGGATCAAAGCATCTGTCGCTTTCCCTCGAGGCTTTCCCACCAGGCTTTCCCACAGGGCTGTCCCACGTGCCACCGTGGTGTGAGTCGATCCTCGGCTTGAAAGTCGAGGCAGTGCAGGGAAAACAGGTTTCCCTGGAATGGAATGAGACATCTGGGGGACTCTGGGGATGGTGGCACGACCCTGGAGTTCCTCTCGCCTTTCCTGTGGACAGCGCCTCCTCTTGAGATGCGACGGGAACACCGGGAATTCTTTCCCGACCGCGCAGGAAAAGGATCCCTCCTCTCGAACTTGGAGGCGGAAACGGGGCTCCTCTGGATGTGGCCGGGACTCTCGTGCTTCCTCTCGAGTGGAGACGGGTATGTTGGGGAAATTCTTGAGTTGCAGCAACGGTGTGAAGGATCCTTTGGAATTCCAGAGGTTAGGTGTGTTTAGAGTCGAGACGCCTTAGCGGAAATGGGCCTCATCTCCCCTGGAGGGGAGAATCTCCTGGATTTTTCGAGTTGTGGTACGTGCTCTCGCCTTACGACGGGGACCACTGGGACCCGCTCTGGTGGCCTCAGGAAAGGCCAGTCCCCATGCGAGTTGCTCGGGGGCCTCTCGGGATTCCTCTCCCGTCCATGCCAGGGCCTAAGACCTTGTGTTGAGTCGGTGCCTACCGGGGGTCCAGCCCCGGTGGATCCAGGAAATTCGAAGGGTGGACGGCGTTGGCGTGGAAAGACTTGTTTGTTTATTAATGTAAGATTAGATTAAGAAACTATAGTGTAGTAAGAAGATTAAATGGAGGAAGAGGGCTGAATAGCTTGGTTTACGCGGAAGGCCAATAAAATTCCAGACAAGGAATTTGCACCATCTACGTTGGGCCACCGGCGCCCGCTTGAATATCTAAGGGTGCCTCGCCTTAAGCTCCCTTTCGTGTGGGTCTTAACAGCCGGGGCAAGTAAGTAGACCTGGCGAGCCTCCGGGCCCCAGATGGAGATTCAGCCTGAAGTTAAAGTAAAGAGCAGAGAGAGGGAATGGGAGAGAAGAAGAGAGAGAGAGAGACATGGGGGAGCCAGAGTCCCAAGAAACCAGGCCGAGAGACTAGTTCGAGAAACTGGCCCCCATCCTTTATTGTTCAGAAGGCCTTTTATACTTTTGATAAAACACGGAGATCAATGGGTAACACAAAATTATGTAGCGTTCGCAACCCAGATTCTTTCCGTATATCATTTTGTATACAAAAGGTCTCAGGTGATTTACATTATCTTTTGGACAAGAGGCTTGTTAACACTTTTTGGCTCTCTTCCTTAATGAATGTTAATTTTGTTTCCCCTGAAGTGTTTTTTTTTTAATCTGCATCTCCTTAAAGCATTAAAGTTACATCTCTATAGAACAAAGGTGCAGTGGGATATAACAAAGAAGGTACTTAACTCAAAGATCTAATGTTGCTAATACCAGGTCTACTACTTGTTTTTCTATATACCAACTATATCTAAAAATAAAGGATATGAAAATTTGGCAGCAAGCATTGACCCAAAAAATGAAACCTTTAATCAGTCCTATTCTAAAGATTTTGACTCCTCGGAAGCTGCTACATTCCTAGGATATTTTAAGCTTCCTGTGACTCCTGCGGTCAGGAGGCCTCAAACAATCACATGCGCAGTTGTACGAGTCCTGCAGGCAGGCTAGACAGCCATCGGAGGGGTTTTTGGATTGAAACACTCTTTCAAATGCAGAAGACTAAAGCCCTGAATTGACTTTTTCCAGAAAATGTCAGAAGAGTGGAAAAGCAGAGCACAAAAGCCGGCAGATTTTTGTTGGGGTACGTGCTTAGGAATTTGCAGAGGGGTCCCTGAAGTCTGAGCACGCCTTGCGTATGTCAGCTTCATTCCTCATGACCTTGTCACGGGCGGGATTCCTCACACTGGCTCCCAGCAAGTGCCGGAACCTGAGGATTCCTCTCCAGTGCTGACATGGATCTTGGGGTACTTCTGGAGTCTCCCCAGGGGAGTCAGTCCTCGTCTCGAGTGGGGCATGAACGTGCGCTTTCCTCTCGAGCTGTAGCAGCAGAGTCACGATTCCCTTCGCGTGGATCAAGAGATCTGTGGCTTTACCTCGAGGCTTTCCCACGAGGCTTTCCCACGAGGCTTTCCCACAGGGCTGTCCAACGTGCCACCGTGGTGTGAGTCGATCCTCGGCTTGAAGGTCGAGGCAGTGCAGGGAAAACAGGTTTCCCTGGAATGGACTGAGATATCTGGGGGACTCTGGGAATGGTGGCACGACCCTGGAGTTCCTCTCCCCTCTCCGGTGGAGAGCGACTCCTCTTGAGATGTGACGGGAACGCCGGGAATTCTTTCCCGACCACGTAGGGAAAGGATCCCTCCTCTCGAGCTAGGAGGCGGAAACGGGGCTCCTCTGGATGTGGGCGGGACTCTTGTGCTTCCTCTCGAGTGGAGACGGGCATGTCGGGGAACTTCTTGAGTTGCAGCAAGGGTGTGAAGGACCCTTTGGAAGTTCCAGAGGTTAGGTGTGTTTAGACTCGAGACGCCTCAGCGGAAATGGGCCTCATCTCGCCTGGAGGGGAGAACCTCCTGTATTATCTCGAGTTGCAGCAGGTGCTCTCGACATAGGACGGGAACTCAGGGACCCGCTCTGGTGGCCTCAGGAAAGGCCAGACCCATGCGAGTTGCTCTGTGGCCTCTCGGGATTCCTCTCCCGTCGATGCCGTGGCCAAGGCCTTGTGTGGAGTCGGTTCCGGAACCTGAGGATTTCTCTCCAGTGCTGACATGGATCTTGGGTACTTCTGGAGTCTCCCCAAGGGAGTCAGTCCTCGTCTCGAGGGAGGCATGCACGTGCGCTTTCCTCCCGAGCTGTAGCAGCAGTGTCGCGCTTCCCTTCGCGTGTATCAAGGGATCTGTGGCTTTCCCTCGAGGCTTTCCCACGAGGCTTTCCCACAGGTCTGTCCCACATGCCACAGTGGTGAGAGTCGATCCTCGGCTTGAAAGTCGAGCAGTGCAGGGAAAACAGGTTTCCCTGGAATGGACTGAAACATCTGGGGGACTCTGGGAATGGTGGCACAACCCTGGAGTTCCTCTCGCCTTTCTTGTGGAGAGCGCCTCCTCTTGAAATGCGACGGGAATGCTGGGAATAAATGACCGACCACGCAGGGAAAGGATCCCTCCTCTCGAGCTAGGAAGCGGACACGGGGCTCCTCTGGATGTGGGCGGAACTCTCGTGCTTCCTCTCCAGTGGAGACCGGTATGTCGGGAACTTCTTGTGTTGCAGCAAGGGTGTGAAGGACCCTTTGGAAGTTCCAGAGGATAGGTGTGATTTGCCTCGAGACGCCTCCGCGGAAATGGGCCTCATCTCGCCTGGAGGGGAGAACCTCCTGGATTTTCTCGAGTTGTGGCAGGTGCCCTCGACTTACGACGGGGACCTCAGGGACCCGCTCTGGTGGCCTCAGGAAAGGCCAGTGCCCATGGGAGTTGCAAGGGGGGCCTTTCGGAATTCCTCTCCCGTCGATGTCGGGGCCTAAGACCTTGTGTGGAGTTGGGGCTGGAACCTGAGGATTCCTCTCCAGTGCTGACATGGATCTTGGGTACTTCTGGAGTCTCTCCTGGGGAGTCAGTGCTCATCTCGTGTGGGGCATGCACTTGAGCGTTCCTCACGAACTGTAGCAGCAGTGTCACACTTCCCATCGCGGGGATCAAGGGATCTGTGGCTTTCCCTCGAGGCTTTCCGAAGAGGCTTTCCCACAGGGCTGTCCCACCAGGGACATGCCATGTGGAGTGAGTGGATCCTCGGCGTGAAAGTAGAGGCAGTGCAGGGAAAACAAGTTCCTCTGGAATGGACTGAGACATCTGGGGTCCCTTGGAATTGTGGCAAGACACTGGAGTTTCTCTCGCCTTTCCTGTTGAGAGCGCCTCTTCTTGAGATGCGACGGGAAAGCCGGGAATTCTTTCCAGACGAAGCAGGAAAAGAATCCCTAATCTCAAGCTACGAGGTGGAATCCAGGCTCCTCTGGATGTGGGGGCGGACCCTCGTGCTTCCTCTTGAGTGGAGACTGGTATGTCGGGGAACTTCTTGAGTTGCAGCAAGCGTGTGAAGGACCCTTTGGAAGTTCCAGAGGTTAGGTGTGATTAGCCTCGAGACGCCTCAGCGGAAATGGACCTCATCTTGCCCGGAGGGGAGAAAATCCTGGATGTTCTCGAGTTGCTGCAGGTGCTCTCGACTTAAGACGGGGACCTCAGGGACCCGCTCTGGTGGCCTCAGGAAAGGCCAGTCCCCATGCGAGTAGCTCGGGGCCACTTGGGATTCCTCTCCCTTCGATGCCGGGGCCTAAGACCTTGTGTGGAGTCAGTGCTGGAACCTGAGGATTCCTCTCCAGTGCTGACATGGATCTTAGGGTACTTCTGGAGTCTCCCCAGGGGAGTCAGTCCTCCTCTCAGTGGGGGCATGCACGTGCGCTTTCCTCCCGAGCTGTAGCAGCAGTGTAACCCTCCCGTCGCCTGGATCATGTGATCAGTGGCTTTCCCTCGAGGCTTTCCCACGAGGCTTTCCCACGACTTCCCACGAGGCTTTCTCACAGGGCTCTCCCACGTGCCACCGTGGTGTGAGTCGATCCTCGGCTTGAAAGTCGAGCAGTGCAGGGAAAACAGGTTTCCCTGGAATGGACTGAGACATCTGGAGGACTCTGGTAATGGTGGCACGAACCTGGAGTTCCTCTCGCCTTTCCTGTGGAGAGCACCTCCTCTTGAGATGCGACGGGGAACGCCGGGAATTCTTTCCAGACCACGCAGGGAAAGGGTCCCTCCTCTCCAGCTATGAGGCGGAAACGGGGGCTCCTCTGGATGTGGGCGCGGACTCTCGTGCTTCGTCTCGAGTGGAGACGGGTATATCGGGGAACTTCTTGAGTTGCAGCAAGAGTGTGAAGGACCCTTTGGAAG
>NW_017197792.1:0-19901 GCF_001704415.2 Capra hircus
TTCAAACAGATGTAACTTTAAAGCTTTAAGGAGATGCAAGTATTTAAAAAAAAAAAAACACTTCAGGCGAAACACAAATTAACATTCATTAAGGAAGAGAGCCAAAAAGTGTTAACAAGCCTCTTGGCCAAAAGATAATGTAAATCACCTGAGACCTTTTGTATACAAAATGATATACGGAAAGAATCTGGGTTGCGAACGCTACATAATTTTGTGTTACCCATTGATCTCCGTGTTTTATCAAAAGTATAAAAGGCCTTCTGAACAATAAAGGATGGGGGCCAGTTTCTCGGACCAGTTTCTCGAACTAGTCTCTCGGCCTGGTTTCTTGGGACTCTGGCTCCCCCCATGTCTCTCTCTCTCTCTTCTTCTCTCCCCTTCCCTCTCTCTGCTCTTTACTTTAACATCAGGCTGAATCTCCATCTGGGGCGTGGAGGCTCGCCAGGTCTACTTACTTGCCCCGGCTGTTAAGACCCGCACGAAAGGGAGCTTAAGGCGAGGTACCCTTAGATATTCAAGCCGGCGCCGGTGGCCCAACGTAGATGGTGCAAATTCCTTGTCTGGAATTTTATTGGCCTTCCGCGTAAACCAAGCTATTCAGCCCTCTTCCTCCACTTAATCTTCTTACTACACTATAGTTTCTTAATCTAATCTTACATTAATAAACAAACAAGTCTTTCCATGCCAACGCCGTCCACCCTTCGAATTCCCTGGATCCACCGGGGCTGGACCCCGGCAGGCACCGACTCCACACAAGGTCTTAGGCCCTGGCATCGACGGGAGAGGAATCCCGAGAGGCCCCCGAGCAACTCCATTGGGGACTGGCCTTTCCTGAGGCCACCAGAGCGGGTCCCAGGGGTCCCCATTGTAAGGCGAGAGCACGTACCGCAACTCGAAAAAATGCAGGAGATTCTCCCCTCCAGGGGAGATGAGGCCCATTTCCACTACGGCGTCTCGAGGCAAATGACACCTAACCTCTGGAATTTCCAAAGGGTCTTTCACACCCTTGCTGCAACTCAAGAAGTTCCCGGACATACCCGTCTCCACTCGATAGGAAGCACGAGAGTCCCGCCAACATCCAGAGGAGCCCCATTTCCGCCTCCTAGCTCGAGAGGAGGTATCCTTTTCCTACGTGGTCGGGAAAGAATTCCCGGCGTTCCCGTCGCATCTCAAGAGGAGGGTCTCTCCACAGGAAAGGCGAGAGGAACTCCAGGGTCGTGCCACCATTCCCAGAGTCCCCCAGATGTCTGAGTCCATTAGGGAAAACTGTTTCCCTACACTGCCTCGACTTTCAGGAGGAGGATCGACTCACACCACGGTGGCACGTGGGACAGCCCTTTGGGAAAGCCTCGAGGTAAAGCCACAGATCCCTTGATCCACGCGAAGGGAACCGTGATACTGCTGCTGCAGCTCGGGAGGAAAGCGCACGTGCATGCCCCACTCGAGACAAGGACTGACTCCCCTGGGGAGACTCCAGAAATACTCCAAGATCCATGTCAGCACTGGAGAGGAAACCTCAGTTTCCGGCACCGACTCCACACAAGGTCTTAGGCCCGGCACCAAAGGTAGAGGAATCCCGAGAGGTCCCCGTGCAACTTGCAAGGGGACTGGCCTTTCCTGAGGCCACCAGAGCGGGTCCGTGAGGGCCCCGTCTTAGGTCGAGAGCACCTGCCGCAACTTGAGAAAATCCAGGAGGTTCTCCCTTCCAGGCGAGATGAGGACCATTTCCGCTGAGGTGTCTCAAGGCTAATCACACCTAACCTCTGGACCTTACAAAGTTCCTTCACACCCTTGCTGCAACTCAAGAAGATCCCCAACATACCCGTCTCCACTCGAGAGGAAGCACGAGAGTCCCGCCCACATTCAGAGGAGCCCCGATTCCCCCTCCTAGCTCGAGAGGAGGGATCCTTTCCTTCAGTGTTCGGGAAAGAGTTCCCAGTGTTCCTGGCGCATCTCAAGAGGAGGCGATCTCCACAGGAAAGGCGAGAGGAACTCCAGGGTCGCGCCACCATTCCCAGAGTCCCCCAGATGTCTCAGTCCATTCCAGGGAAATCTGTTTTCCCTGCACTGGCCTCGAATTTCAAGCAGAGGATCGACTCACACCACGGTGGCACGTGGGACAGCCCTGTGGGAAAGCCTCGTGGGAAAGCCTCCAGGGAAAGTCACAGTTGCTTTGATCAACGCGAAGGGAAGTGTGACACTGCTGCTACAGCTCGGGAGGAAAGCGCACGTGAATGCCCCCACTCCAGACGAGGACTGACTCCCCTGGGAGAGTCCAGAAATACCCCAAGATCCACGTCAGCACAGAAGAGGAATCCTCACGTTCCGGCACCGACTCCAAAAAGGTCTTAGGCCCCGGCATCGACGGGAGAGGAATCCCCAGAGGCCCCGAGTAACTAGCATGGGCACTGGCCTTTCCTGAGGACATCAGAGCGGGTCCCTGAGGTCCCCGTCATAAGTCGAGAGCACCTGCCGCAACTCGAGAAAATCCAGGAGGTTCTCCCCTCCAGGCGACATGAGGCCCATTTCCTCTGAGGCGTCCCCAGGCTAATCACACCTAAACTCTGGAACTTCCAAAACGTCCTTCACATCCTTGCTGCAACTCAAGAAGTTCCCCGACATACCCGTCTCCACTCAAGAGGAAGCACGAGAGTCCGGCCCAACATCCAGAAGAGCCCCGTTTCCGCCTCATAGGTCGAGAGGAGGGATCCTTTCCCTGCGTGGTCGGGAAAGAATTCCCGGCGTTCCCGTCGCATCTCAAGAGGGGACGCCTTACACAGGAAAGGCGTGAGGAACTCCAGGGTCGTTCCACCCTTTCCAGAGTCCCCCAGATGTCTCAGGCCATTTCAGGGAAACCTGTTTTCCCTGCACTGCCTCGACTTTCAAGCTGAGGATCGACTCACACGACGGTGGCACGTGGGACAGCCCTGTGGGAAAGCCTCGTGGGAAAGTCTCATGGGAAAGCCTCGAGGGAAAGCCACAGATCCCTTGATCCACACTAAGGGGAGCGGTGACACTGCTGCTACATCTCGGGAGAAAAGTTCACGTGCATGCCCTCACTCGGGACGAGGACTGACTCCCCTGTGGAGACTCCAGAAGTACCCCAAGATCCATGTCAGCACTGGAGAGGAATCCTCAGGTTCTGGCACCGACTCCACACAAAGTCTTAGGCCCCGGCATCGACGGGAGAGGTATCCCGAGAGGCCCCCAAGCAACTCACATAGGGACTGGCCTTTCCAGAGGCCACCAGAGCGGGTCCCTGAGGACCCTGTCGTAAGTCGAGAGTGCCTGCCGCAACTCGAGAAAATCCAGGAGGTTCTGCCCTTCAGACGAGATGAGGCCCATTTTCACTGAGGCGTCTCGAGGCTAATAACAGCTAACCTCTGGAAATTCCAAAGGGTCCTTCACACCCTTGCTGCAACTCAAGAAGTTCCCCGACATACCCGTCTCCACTCGAGAGGAAGCACGTGAGTCCCGCCCACATCCAGAGGAGCCCCGTTGCCGCCTCCTAGCTCGAGAGGAGGGATCCTTTCCCTGCGTGGTCGGGAAAGAATTCCCGGCGTTCCCGTCGCATCTCAAGAGGAGGCGCTCTCCACAGAAAAGGCGAGAGGAACTCCAGGGTCGTGCCACCATTCCAAGAATCCCCCAGATGTCTCAGTCCATTCCAGGGAAACCTGTTTTCCCTGCACTGCCTCGACTTTCAAGCCGAGGATCGACTCACACCACGGTGGCACGTGGTACAGCCCTGTGGGAAAGCCTCGTGGGAAAGCCTCATGGGAAATCCTCGAGGGACAGCCACAGATCCCTTAATCCACTCGACGGGAAGCCTGACACTGCTGCTAACGCTCGGGAGGAAATCGCACGTGCATGCCCCCACTCGAGACGAGGGCTGACTCCCCTGGGGAGACTCCAGAAGTACCTCAAGATCCATGTCAGCACTGGAGAGGAATCCTCAGGTTCCGGCACGGACTCCCCACAGGTCTTAGGCCCGGCATAGACGTGAGAGGAATCCCGAGAGGCCCCGAGCAACTCGCTTGGGGACTGGCCTTTCCTGTGGCCACCAGAGCAGGTCCCTGAGGTCCCCATCGTAAGTCAAGAGCACCTGCCGCAACTCGAGAAAATCCAGGAGGTTCTCCCCTCCAGGCGAGATGAGGCCCATTTCTGCTGAGGTGTCTCGAGGTTAATCACACCTAACCTCTGGAACTTCCAAAGGGTCCTTCACACCCTTCCTGCAACTCAAGAAGTTCCCCGACATACCCGTCTCCACTCGAGAGGAAGTACGAGCGTCCCGCCCACATCCAAGGAGCCCCATTTATGCCTCCTAGCTCGAGAGAAGGGATCCTTTCCCTGCGTGTTCGGTAAAAAATTCCCGGTGTTCCCGTCGCAACTTAAGAGGAGGCGCTCTCCACAGGAAAGGTGGGAGGAACTCCAGGGCCGTGCCACCATTCCCAGAGACCCCCAGATGTCTCAGTCCATTCCAGGGAAACCTGTTTTCCCTGCACTGCCTCGACTTTCATGCCGAGGATCGATTCACACCACGGTGGCACGTGGTGCAAACCTGTGGGAAAGCCGCGTGGGAAAGCCTCGAGGGAAAGCCACAGAGCCCTTGATCCACGCGAAGGGAAGCTCAACACTGCTGCTACAGCTGGGAGGAAAGCGTACGTGCATGCCCCCATTTGAGAGGAGGACTGACTCCCCTCGGGAGACTCCAGAAGTACCCCAAGATCCATGTCAGCAATGGAGAGGAATCCTCAGGTTTTGAAACAGACTTCACACAAGATCTTAGGCCCCGGCTTCGACGGGAGAGGAATCCCGAAAGGCCCCAGAGCAACTCGCATGTGGACTGGCGTTTCCTGAGGCCACCAGAGCGGGTCCCTGAGGTCCCCGTCGTAAGTCGATAGCACCTGCTGCCACTCGAGAAAATCCAGGAGGTTGTACTCTCCAGGCAAGATGAGGCCCATTTCCGCTGCGGCGGTTGGAGGCTAATCACACCTAATCTCTGGGACTTCCAAACGGTCCTTCACACCCTTGCTGCAACTCAAGAAATTCCACGACATACCCGTCTACTCTCGAGGGGAAGCACGAGAGTGCCGTCCACATCAAGAGGAGCCCTGTTTCCGCCTCATAGCTCAAGAGGAGGGATCCTTTTCCTGAGTGGTCGGGAAAGAATTCCCGGCGTTCCCGTCGCATCTCAAGAGGAGGCGGTCTCCACAGGAAAGACGAGAGGAACTCCAGGGTCGTGCCACCATTCCCAGAGTCCCCCAGATGTCTCAGTCCATTCCAGGGAAACCTGTTTTCCCTACACTGCCTCGACTTTTAAGCCGAGGATAGACACACAGCACGGTGGCACGTGGGACAGCCCTGTGAGAAAGCCTCGTGGAAAAGCCTCGTGGGAAAGCCTCTAGGGAAAGCCACAGATCCCTTGATCGAAGCAAAGATAAGCGTGACACTGCTGCTACCGCTCGGGAGGAAAGCGCAGGTGCATGCCCCCACTCGAGACGAGGACTGACTCCACTGGGGAGACTCCAGAAGTACCCCAAGATCCATGTCAGCAATGGAGAGGAAACCTCAGGTTCTGGCACCGACTCCACACAAGGTCTTAGGCACCGGCATCGACGGGAGAGGAATCCTGAGAGGCCCCGAGCAACTCGAATGGGGACTGGCCTTTCCTGAGGCCCCCAGAGCGGGTCCCTGAGATCCCTGTCTTAAGTCGAGAGCACCTGCCCTAACTCGAGAAAATCCAGGAGGTTCTCCCCTCCAGGCGAGATGAGGCCCATTTCTGCTGAGGCGTCTCCAGGCTAATCACACGTTACCTCTGTAACTTACAATGGGTCCTTCACATCCTTGCTGCAACTCAAGAAGTTCCCCGACATACCCGTGTCCTCTCAAGAGGAAGCACGAGAGTCCCGCCCACATCAAGAGGAGCCCCGTTTCCGCCTCATAGCTCGAGAGCAGGGATCCTTTCCCTGCGTGATCGGGAAAGAATTCCCGGCGTTCCCGTCGCATCTCAAGAGGAGGTGCTCTCCACAGGAAAGGCGAGAGGAACTCCAGGGTCGTGCAACCAATCCCACAGTCCCCCAGATGTCTCAGTCCATTCCAGGGAAAACTATTTTCCCTGCACTGCCTCGACTTTCAAGCCGAGGATCGACTCACACCACGGTGGCCCATGGGACAGCCCTGTGGGAAATCCTCGTTGGAAAGCCTCGAGGGAAAGCCACAGATCCCTTGATCCACGTGAAGGGAAGCGTGACATTGCTACTACAGCTCGCGAGGAAAGCCCACGTGCATGCCTCCCCTCGAGACGAGGACTGACTCCCCCGGGGAGACCTCAGAAGTACCCCAAGATCCATGTCAGCACTGGAGAGGAATCCTCAGGTTCTGGCACCGACTCCACACAAAGTCTTAGGCCCCGGCATTGAGGGGAGAGGAATCCCGAGAGACCCCCGAGCAACTCGCATGGGGACTGGCCTTTCCTGAGGCCACCAGAGCGGGTCCCTGA
The DNA here is from genome assembly GCF_001704415.2 of Capra hircus. Classification (NCBI taxonomy): domain Eukaryota; kingdom Metazoa; phylum Chordata; class Mammalia; order Artiodactyla; family Bovidae; genus Capra; species Capra hircus. The sequence continues at coordinate 6,500 of NW_017197792.1, forward strand.
GGTCCCCGTCGTAAGTCGAGGGCACCTGCCGCAACTCGAGAAAATCCAGGAGGTTCTACCCTCCAGGCGAGATGAGGCCCATTACTGCTGAGGCGTCTGGAGGCTAATCACACCTAACCTATGGAACTTACAAAGCGTCCTTCACACCCTTGCTGCAATTCAAGAAGCTCCCCCACATACCCGTCTCCACTCGAGAGGAAACAAGAGAGTCACGCCCACATCCAGAGGAGCCCCATTACTGCGTCCTAGCTCGAGAGGAGGGATCCTTTCACTGAGTGTTCGGTCAAGTATTCCCGGAGTTCCCGTCTCATCTCAAGAGGAGGCGCTCTCCACAGGAAAGGCGAGAGGAAATCCAGATTCGTGCACCCATTCCCAGAGTCCCCCAGATGTCTCAGTCCATTCCATGGAAACCTGTTTCTCTTGCACTGCCTCGACTTTCTAGCCTAGGATCGACACACAACACGGTGGCCCGTGGGACAGCCCTATGGGTAAGTCTCGTGGGAAAGCCTCGTGGAAAAGACTCGTGGGAAAGCCTCTAGGGAAAGCCACAGATCCCGTGATCCTCGCGAAGGGAATCGTGACACTGCTGCTACAGCTCGGGAGGAAAGAGCACGTGCATGCCCCCACTCGATAGGAGGACTGACACCGCTGGGGAGACTCCAGAAGTACTCCAAGATCCATGTCATCACAGGAGAGGAATCCACAGTTTGGGGTACCAACTCCACACAAGGTCTTAGGCCCTGGAATCGACGGGAGAGGAATACCGAGAGGCCCGTGAGGAACTCACATGGGGACTGACCTTTCCTGAGTACACCAGAGAGGGTCCCTGAGGTCCCCGTCGTAAGTCGAGAGCACCTGCCGCAACTCAAGAAAATCAAGGAGGTTCTCCCCTCCAGGCAAGATGAGGTGCATTTCCGCAGAGGCGTCTCGAGGCTAATCACACCTAACCTCTGGAAATTCCAAAGGGTCCTTCACACCCTTGCTGCATCTCAAGAATTTCCCCGACATACCCGTCTCCACTCGAGAGGAAGCACGAGAGTCCCGTCCACATCCAGAGGAGTCCTGTTTCCGCCTCCTAGCTCGAGAGGAGGGATCCTTTCCCTGCGTGTTCGGGAAAGAATTCCCGGCGTTCCCGTCGCATCTCAGGAGGAGGTGCTCTCCACAGGAAAGGCTAGAGGAACTCCAGGGTCGTGCCACCATTCCCAGAGTCCCCCAGATGTCTCAGTCCATTCCAGGGAAACCTGTTTTCCCTGCACTGCCTAGACTTTCAAGCCGAGGTTCGACTCATACCACGGTGAGACGTGGGACAGACCTGTGGGAAAGCCTCGTGGGAAAGCCTCTAGGGAAAGCCACATATCCCTTGATCCAAGCAAAGATAAGCGTGACACTGCTGCTACAGCTCGGGAGGAAAGCGCATGTGCATGCCCCACTCGAGACGAGGACTGACTCCCCTGGGGAGAGTCCAGAAGTACCCCAAGATCCATGTCAGTACTGGAGAGGAAACCTCAGGTTCCCGCACCGACTCCACACAAGGTCTTAGGCCCCGGCATCGACGGGAGAGGAATCCCGAGAGGCCCCCGAGCAACTCGCATGGGGACTGGCCTTTCCTGAGGCCACCAGAGAGGGTCCATGAGGTCCCCGTCGTAAGTCGAGAGCACCTGCCGCAACTCGAGAAAATCCAGGAGGTTCTCCCCTCCAGGCGAGATGAGGCCCATTTCCGCTGAGGCGTCTCGAGGCTAATCACACCTAACCTCTGGAACTTCCAAAGGGTCCTTCACACCCTTGCTGCAACTCATGAAGTTCCCCGACATACCCGTCTCCACTCGAGAGGAAGCACGAGAGTCCCGCCCACATCCAGAGGAGCCCCGTTTCCGCCTGATAGATCCAGAGGAGGGATCCTTTCCCTGCGTGGTCGGGAAAGAATTCCCGGCGTTCCCGGCGCATCTCAAGAGGAGGCGCTCTCCACAGGAAAGGCAAGATGAACTCGAGGGTCGTGCCACCATTCCCAGAGTCCGCCAGAAAATTCCTTGTCGGGAATTTTATTGCTCTTCCGCGTAATCCTAGCTATTCAGCCTTTTTCCTCCAGTTAATCTTCTTACTACCCTATAATTTCTTAATCTAATCTTGCATTAATTAATACACAAGACTTTCCACGTCAACGCCGTCCATCCGTCGAATTCCCTGGATGCAGCAGGCCTGGACACCGGCACACTGAGCTATCTGGGGTACTCTTGGAATGATGTCACGACACTGGAGTTTCTCTCGGCTTTCCTGTGGAGAGCGCCTCCTCATGAGATGCGACGGGAACACCGGGAATTCTTTCCGGAACATACAAGGAAAGGATACCTGACCGCGAGGTACGAGGCGGAAACGGGGCTCCTCTGCATGTGGGCGGGACTCTCGTGCTTCCTCTCGAGTGGAGTCAGGTATGTTGGGGAACTTCCTGAGTTGTAGCAAGTGTGTGAAGGACCCTTTGGAAGTTCCAGAGGTTAGGTATGATTAGCCTCCAGACGCCTCAGAGGAAAAGGGCCTCATCTCGCCTGGAGGGGAGAACCTCCTGGATTTTCTCGAGTTGCGGCTGGTGCTTTCGACTTACGACGGGGACCTCAGGGACCCGGTCTGGTGTTCTCAGGAAAGGCCAGTCCCCATGCGAGTTGCTCGGGGGCCTCTCGGGATTCCTCTCCCTTCGACGCCGGGGCCTAAGACCTTGTGTGGAGTCGGTGCCGGAACCTGAGGATTCCTCTCCAGTGCTGACATGCATCTTGCGTTACTTCTGGAGTCTCCCCAGGGGAGTCAGTCCTTGTCTCTAGTGGGGGCATGCACGTTCGCTTTCCTCCCGAGCTGTAGCAGAACTGTCACGCTTCCCTTCGCGTGGATCAAGGGATCTGTGGCTTTCCCTCGAGGCTTTCCCACGAGGCTTTCCCACGAGGCTTTCCCACGAGGCTTTCCCACGAGGCTTTCCCACAAGGCTGTCCCACGTGCCACCATCGTGTGAGTCGGTCCTCCGCGTGAACGTCGAGGCAGTGCAGGGTAAACAATTTCCTCTGGAAAGGACTGAGACATCTGGGGGACTCTTGGAATGGTGGAACGACCCTGGAGTTCCTCTCACCTTTCTTGTGGAGCGTGCCTCCTCTTGAGATGCGACAGGTACGACAGGAATTTTTCCCGGCCAATCAGGGAAAGGATCCCTCATCTTGAGCCAGGAGGGGGAATTGGGGTTCCTCTGGATGTGGGTGGTACCCTGTTGATTCCTATGGAGTGGCGACGGGTCTCTCGTGGAACCTCTTGAGTTGCAGCTAGGGTGTGAAGGACCCTTTGGAAGTTCCAGAGGTTAGGTGTGATTAGCGTCGAGACGCCTCAGCGGAAATGGGCCTCATCTCGCCTGGAGGGGAGAACCTCCTGGATTTTCTCGAGTTGTGGCAGGTGCTCTCGACTTACGACGGGGACCTCAGGGACCCGCTCTGGTGGCCTCAGGAAAGGCCAGGCGCCATGCGAGTTGCACGGGGGCCTCTCAGGATTCCTCTCCCTTCGATGCCGGGGCCTAAGACATTGTGTGGAGTCGGTGCTGGAACCTGAGGATTCCTCTCCAGTGTGAACATGGATCTTGGGGTACTTCTGGAGTCTCCCCAGGGGAGTTAGTCGTCGTCTTGTGTGGGGGCATGAACGTGCGCTTTCCTCCCAAGCTGTAGCAGCAGTGTCACGCTTCCCTTTGCATGGATCAAGGGATCTGTGGCTTTCCCTCGTGGCTTTCCCACGAGGCTTTCCCACAGGGCTGTTTCATGTGCCATCGTGGTGTGAGTCGATCTTCGGCTAGAAATTCGAGGCAGTGCAGGGAAATCAGGTTTCCCTGAAATGGACTGAGACATCTGGGCGACTCTGGGAATGGTGGCACGACCCTGGAGTTCCTCTCGCCTTTCCTGTGGAGAGCGCCTCCTCTTGAGATGCGCCAGGAACGCCAGGAATTCTTTCCTGACTACGCAGGGAAAGGATCCCTCCTCTCGAGCTAGGAGGCGGAAACGGGGCTCCTCTGGATGTGGGCGGGTCTCTGGTGCTTCCTCTCGTGTGGAGACGGGTATGTCGGGGAACTTCTTGAGTTGCAGCAAGGGTGTGAAGGACCCTTTGGAAGTTCCAGAGGTTAGGTGTGATTAGACTCGAGACGCCTCAGCGGAAATGGGCCTCATCTCGCCTGCAGGGGAGAACCTCCTGGATTTTCTCGAGTTTCAGCAGGTGCTCTCCAGTTACGACCGGGACTTATGTAACCCGCTCTGGTACACTCAGGAAATGCCAGTCGACTTGCGAGTTGCTAAGGGGCCTCTCGGGATTCCTCTCCGGTCGATGACGGGGCCTAAGACCTTGTTTGGAGTCGGTGCCCGAACCTGAGGTTTCCTCTACCAGTGCTAACATGGATCTTGGGGTACTACTGGAGTCTCCACAGGGGAGTCATCTTCGTCTCCAATGGGGGCATGCACGTGCGCTTTTCTCCCGAGCATTAGGAGCAGAGTCAATTTTCCCGTTGGGTTGATCAAGGGGTTTCTTGTTTTCCCTCGAGGCTTTCCCACGAGGCTTTCCCACGAGGCTTTCCCACAGGGCTGTCCCACGTGCCACCATCCGTGTGAGTCGGTCCTCCGCGTGAACGTCGAGGCAGTGCAGGGTAAACAAGTTCCTCTGGAAAGGACTGAGACATCTGGGGGACTCTTGGAATGGTGGAACGACCCTGGAGTTCCTCTCACCTTTCTTGTGGAGCGTGCCTCCTCTTGAGATGCGACAGGTACGACAGGAATTCTTTCCCGGCCAATCAGGGAAAGGATCCCTCACATTGAGCTAGGAGGGGGAATTGGGGCTCCTCTGGATGTGGGTGGTACCCTGCTGATTCCTATGTAGTGGCGACGGGTCTCTCGTGGAACTTCTTGAGTTGCAGCTATGGTGTGAAGGACCCTTTGGAAGTTCCAGAGGTTAGGTGTGATTAGCCTCGAGACGTCTCAGTGGAAATGGGCCTCATCTCGCCTGAAGGCGAGAATCTCCTTCATTTTCTCGAGTTGTGGCAGGTGCTCTCGACTTACGACGGGGACCTCAGGGACCCGTTCTGTTGGCCTTAGGAAAGACCAGTCCCCATGCGAGTTGCTAGAGGGCCTCTTGGGATTCCTCACCGGTACATGCCGGGGCCCAAGACCTTGTGTGGAGTGGGGGCCAGAACCTGAGTATTCCTCTCCAGTGCTGACATGTTTTTGGGATACTTCTGAAGTCTCCCAAGGGGAATCAGTCCTCGTCTCGAGTGGGGGCATGCGCATGCGCATGCCCCTTCCTCCCGAGCTGTAGCAGCAGTGTCATGCTTCCCGTCGCGTGGATCAATTGATGTGTGGCTTTTCCTCTAGGCTTTTCCTAGAGGCTTTCCCACGAGGCTTTCCCACAGGGCTGTCCCCCGTGCCACCGTGGTGTGAGGTGATCCTCGGCATGAAAGTTTAGGCACTCTGTAAAAACAAGATCCTCTGGAATGGACTGAGACATCTGGGGACGCTTGAAATGGTGGCACGACCATGGAGTTCCTCTCTCCCTTCCTGTGGAGAGCGCCTCCACCTGAGATGCGACGGGAATGCCGGAAGTTCTTTCCCGACCAAGCAGGGAAAGGATCCCTCATCTCTAGCTAGGAGGATGAAACGGGGCTACTCTGGATGTGGGCAGGACCCTCGTGTTTCCTCTCGAGTGGAGATGGGAATGTCGGGGAACTTCTTGAGTTGCAGCAAGGGTGTGAAGGACCCTTTGGAAGTTCCAGAGATTAGATGTAATTAGCCTCGAGACACCTCATTGGAAATGGGCCTCATCTCGCCTGGAGGGGAGAACCTCCTGGATTTTCTCGAGTTGCGGCAGGTGCTCCCGACTTACGACGGGGACCTCAGGGACCCGCTCTGGTGGCTTCATCAAAGGCCAGTCCCCATGCCAGATGCTGGGGGGCTTCTCTTGATAACTCTCCTGTTGATGCCCGGGCTGAACAACTTGTGTGGATTCGGTGCCGGAACCTGACGTTTCCTCTGCAGTGCTGACATGGATATTGGGGTTCTTCTGGAGTCTCCCCTGGAGAGTCAATCCTCCTCTCAAGTGAGGGCACGCACGTGTCCTTTCCTCCCGAGCTGTAGCAGCAGGGTCACGCTTCCCGTCGTGTGGATCAAGGGATCTGTGGCTTTCCCTGGAGGCTTTCCCACGAGGCTTTCTCACAGGGCTTTCCCTCGTGCCACCGTGGTGTGAGTTGATCCTCAGCGTGAAAGTCGAGGCAGTGCAGGGAAAACAGGTTCCTCTGGATTGGACTGATGCTGGGAGCCAGTATGAGGACTCCCGCCCGTGATAACGTCATGAGGAAGAAAGCTGACATAGGCATGGTGTGTTCAGACTTCAGGGACCCCTCTGGAAGTTCCTACGCACATACCCCAACAAAAATCTGCTGGCTTTTTTGCTCTGCTTTTCCACTCTTCTGACATTTTCTGGAAAAAGTCAATTCAGGGCTTTAGTCTTCAGCATTTGAAAGAGTGTTTCAATCCAAAAACCCCTCTGAATGCTTTCTAGCCTGCCTGCAGGACTCGTACAGCTGGGCATGTGATTGTTTGAGGCCTCCTTTCCCCAGGAGGCACAGGAAGCTTAAAGCATCCTAGGAATGTAGGGGCATCCGAGGAGTCAAAATCTTTATAATAGGACTGAATAAAAGTCTCATTCTTTGGGTCAATGCTTGCTGCTAAATTTTCATATCCTTTATTTTTAGATAGAGTTGGTATATTAAAAAAACAAGTAGTAGACCTGGTATTAGCAATATTAGATCTTTGAGTTAAGTACCTTCTTTGTTATAACCCACTGCACCTTTGTTTTATAGAGATGTAACTTTAATGCTTTAAGGAAATGCAGATTAAAGAAAAACACTTCAGAGGAAACAAAATTAACATTCATTAAGGAAGAGAGCCAAAAAGTGTTTAACAAGCCTCTTGGCCAGAAGATAATGTAAATCACCAGAGACCTTTTGTATACAAAATGATGTACAGAAAGAGTCTGGGGTGCGAACGCTACATAATTTTGTGTTACCCATTGAACTCCATGTTTTATCAAAAGTATAAAAGGCTTTATGAACAATAAAGGATGGGGCCAGTTTCTCGGGCCAGTTTCTCGAACTAGTCTCTCGGCCTGGTTTCTTGAGACTCAGGCTCCCCCCGTGTCTTTTTCTCTCTTTCTTCTTCTCTCCCTTTCCTTCTCTCTGCTTTTTACTTTAACTTCAGGCTGAATCTCCACCAGGGGCGCGGAGGCTCGGCAGGTCTACTTACTTGCCTGGCTGTTAAGACCTGCACCGAAAGGGAGCTTAAGGTGTGGCACCCTTAGATATTCAAGCAGGGGCTGGTGGCCCAACGTAGATGGTGAAAATTCCTTGTCTGGAATTTTATTGGCCTTCCACGTAAACCAAGCTATTCAGCCCATTTCCTCCAGTTAATCTTCTTACTACACTATAATTTCTTAATCTAATCTTACATTAATAAATAAAAAAGACTTTCCACGACAACGCCGTCCATCCGTCGAATTCCCTGGATCCAGCGGGGCTGGACCCCGGCAGACTGAGATATCTGGGGGACTCTTGGAATGGTGGCACGACCCTGGAGTTCCTCCGCCTTTCCTGTGGAGAGCGCCTCCTCATGAGATGCGACGGGAACACCGGGAATTCTTTCCCGAACATGCAGGGAAAGGATACCTAACCTCGAGGTATGAGGCGGAAACGGGGCTCCTCTGGATGTGGGCGGGATTCTCGTGCTTCCTCTCGAGTGGAGTCAGGTATGTCGGGGAACTTCTTCAGTTGCAGCAAGGGTGTGAAGGACCCTTTGGAAGTTCCAGATGTTAGGTATGGTTAGCCTCGAGACGCCTCAGAGGAAACGGGCCTCATCTCGCCTGGAGAGGGAGAACCTCCTGGATTTTCTCGAGTTGCGGCAGGTGCTCTTGACTTACTACGGCGACCTCAGGGACCCGCTCTGGTGGCCTCAGGAAAGGCCAGTCCCCATGCGAGTTGCTCTGGGAACCTCTCGGGATTCCTCTCCCGTCGATGCCGGGGCCTAAGACCTTGTGTGGAGTCGGTGCCGGAACCTGAGGTTTCCTCTCCAGTGCTGACATTGATCTTGGGTTACTTCTGGAGTCTCCCCAGGGGAGTTAGTCGTCGTCTTGTGTGGGGGCATGAACGTGCGCTTTCCTCCCGAGCTGTAGCAGCAGTGCAACGCTTCCCTTCGCGTGGATCAAGGGATCTGTGGCTTTCCCTCGAGGCTTTCCCACGAGGCTTTCCCACAGGGCTGTTCCACGTGCCATCGTGGTGTGAGTCGATCCTCGGCTAGAAATTCGAGGCAGTGCAGGGAAATCAGGTTTCCCTGAAATGGACTGAGACATCTGGGGGACTCTGGGAATGGTGGCACGACCCTGGAGTTCCTCTCGCCTTTCCTGTGGAGAACGCCTCCTCTTGAGATGGGACAGGAACGCCGGGAATTCTTTCCCGACCACGCAGGTAAAGGATCCCTCCTCTCGAGCTAGGAGGCGGAAACGGGGCTCCTCTGGATGTGGGCGGGAGTCTCGTGCTTCCTCTCGAGTGGAGATGGGTTTATCTGGGAACTTCTTAAGTTGCAGCAAGGGGTGTGAAGGACCCTTTGGAAGTTCCAGAGTTTCTGGTGTGATTAGCCTCGAGACGCCTCAGTGGAAATGGGCCTCATCTCGCCTGGAGGGGAGAACCTCCTGGAATTTTTCTCGAGTTGGGGCAGGTGCTCTCGACTTACGATGGGGACCTCAGGGACCCGCTCTGGTGGCCTCAGGAAAGGCCCGTCCCATGCGAGTTGCTCGGGGGCCCTCGGGATTCCTCTCCCGTCGATGCCGGGGCCTAAGACCTTGTGTGGAGTCGGTGCCGGAACCTGAGGATTCCTCTCCAGTGCTGACATGGATCTTGGGGTACTTCTGGAGTCTCCCCAGGGGAGTCAGTCCTCGTCTCGAGTAGGGGGCATGCACGTGCGCTTTCCTCCCGAGCTGTAGCAGAAGTGTCACGCTTCCCTTCGCGTGGAAAAGTGATCTGTGGGTTTCCCTCCAGGCTTTTACACGAGGCTTTCCCACAGGACTCTCCCATGTGCCACCGTGGTGTGAGGCGATCCTCGCCTTGAAATTCGAGGCAGTGCAGGGAAAACACCTTTCCCTGGAATGGACTGAGTCATCTGGGGGACTCTGGGAATGGTGGCACGACCCTGGAGTTCCTCTCGCCTTTCCTGTGGAGAGCGCCTCCTCTTGAGATGCGACGGGAAAGCCGGGAATTCTTTCCCTACCACGCAGGGAAAGGATTCCTCCTCTCGAGCTATGAGGCGGAAATGGGGCTCCTCTGGATGTGGGCGGGACTTTCGTGCTTCCTCTCGATAGGAGCTGGGTATGTAGGGGAACTTCTTGAGTTGCAGCAAGGGTGTGAAGGACCCTTTGGAAGTTCCAGAGGTTAGGTGTGATTAGCCTCGTGATGCCTCAGCGGAAATGGGCCTATCTCGCCAGAAGGGGAGAACCTCCTGGATTTTCTCGAGTTGCAGCAGGTGCTCTCGACTTACGACGGGGACCTCAGGGACCCGCTCTGGTGGCCTCAGTAAAGGCCAGACCCCATGCGAGTAGCTTGAGGGCCTCTCAGGATTCCTCTCCCCTCGATGCCGGGGCCTACGATTTTGTGTGGAGTCGGTACTGGAACCTGAGGATTCCTCTCCAGTGCTGACATGGATCTTCGGGAACTTCTGGAGTCGCCCCAGGGGAGTCAGTCCTCCTCTCTAGTGGGGGTAGGCACGTGCTTTTTTCTCCCGAGCTGCAGCAGCAGTGTCACGCTTCCCTTCGCGTGGATCAAGGGATCTGTGGCTTTCCCTGGAGGCTTTCCCACGAGGCTTTCCCACGAGGCTATCCCACACGGCTGTTCCACCTGCCACGGTGGTGTGAGTCGTTCCTCGGCTTGAAAGTCGAGGCAGTGCAGGGAATACAGGTTTCCCTGGAATGGGACTGAGACATCTGGTGGACTATGGGAATGGTGACACGACCGTGGAGTTCGTCTCGCCTTTCCTGTGGAGAGGGCCTCCTCTGGAGATGCGACCGGGAATGACGGGAATTCTTTCGCCAACACGGAGATAAAGGATCCCTCCTCTCGAGCTATGAGGCAGAAACCGGGCTCCTCTGGATGTGAGCGGGACTCTCGTGCTTCCACTCTAGTGGAGACGGGTATTTCGGGGATCTTCTTGAGTTGCAGCAAGCGTGTGAAGGACCCTTTGGAAGTTCCAGATGTTAGGTGTGATTAGCCTCGAGACTGCCTCAGCGGAAATGGGCCTAATCTCGCCTGGAGGGGAGAACTTCCTGGATTTTCTCGAGTTACGACAGGTGTTCTTGATTTACGACGGGGACCTCAGGGACCCGCTTCTGGTGGCCTCAGGAAAGGCCAGTCCCCATGCGAGTTGCTCTGGGGCCTCTCGGGATTTCCTCTCCCGTCGATGCCGGGGCCTAACACCTTTTGTGGAGTCGGTGTCGAAACCTGAGGATTCCTCTCCAGTGCTGACATGGATCTTGGAGTACTTCTGGCAGTCTCCCCAGGGGCATCAGTCCACGTCTAGAGTGGGGGCATGCACGTGCGCTTTCCTCCGAGCTGTAGCAGCAGTGTCAGGCTTCCCTTCGCCTGGACCAAGGGATCTGTGCCTTTCCCTTTGAGGCTCTCCCACGAGGCTTTCCCAGGAGGCTTTCCCACAGGGCTGTCCCAAGTGCCACCGTGGTGTGAGTCGATCCTCGGCTTGAAAGTCGCAGCAATCGAGGGAAAACAGTTTTCCCTGGAATGGACTGAGACATCTGTGGGACTCTCGGAATGGTGGCAAGACCCGGGAGTTCCTCTCGCCTTTCCTGTGGAAAGCGCCTCCTCTTGAGATGCGACGGGAACGCCGGGAATTCTTTCCCGACCACGCAGAGATAGGATCCCTCCTCTCAGCTAGGAGGCAGAAACGGGGCTCCTCTGGATGTGGGCGGGACTCTCGTGCTTGCTCCCGAGTAGAGACGGTAATGTCGGGGAACTTCTTGAGTTGCAGCAAGGGTGTGAAGGACCCTTTGGAAGTGCCAGAGGTTAGGTGCGATTTGCCTCGAGACGCCTCAGCGGAAATCGGGCCTCATCACGCCTGGAGGTGAGAACCTCCTGGATTTTCTCGAGTTGCGGCAGGTGCTCTCAACTTACAAAGGGCACAACAGGGACCCGCTCTGGTGGCCTTAGGAAAGGCCAGTCCCCATGCGAGTTGCTCGGGGCCTCTCGGGATTCCTCTCCCGAACGATGCCGGGGCCTAAGACCTTGTGTGGAGTCGGTGCTGGAACCTGAGGATTCCTCTCCAGTGATGACATGGATCTTGGGGTACTTCTGGAGTCTCCCCAGGGGAGTCAGTCCTCGTCTCGAGTTTGGGTATGCACGTGCGCTTTCCTCCCGAGCTGTAGCATCATTGTCACGCTTCCCTTCGTGTGGATCAAGGGATCTGTGGCTTTCCCTCGAGGCTTTCCGCACGAGGCTTTCCAATGAAACTTTCCCACAGGGCTCTCCCACGTGCCACCATGGTGTGAGTCGATCCTCGGCTTGAAAGTCGAGGAAGTGCAGAGAAAACAGGTTTCCCTGGAATGGACTGAGACATCTGGGGGACTCTGGGAATGGTGGCCGGACCCTGGAGTTCCTCTCGCCTTTCCTGTGGAGAGCTCCTCTTTTTGAGATGCGACGGGAACGCAGGGAATTCTTTCCCGAACATGCAGGGAAAGGAATCCCTCCTTTCGAGCTAGGAGGTGGAAACTGGGCTCTTCTGGATGTGGGCGGGACTCTCGTGCTTCCTCTCGAGTGGAAGACGGGTATGTCGAGGAACTTCTTGAGTTGCAGCAAGGGTGTGAAGGACCCTTTGGAAGTTCCAGAGGTTAGGTGTGCTTAGCCTCTAGATGCCTCAGCGGAAATGGGCCTCATCTCGCCTGGAGGGGAGAACCTCCTGGATGATCTCAAGTTGCGACAGGTGCTCTCAGACTTATGACGGGGACCTCAGGGACCCGCTCTGGTGGCCTCAGGAAAGGCCAGGCCCAATGCGAGTTGCTCGGGGGCCTCTCGGGATTCCTCTCCCGTCGATGCCGGGGCCTAAGACCTTGTGTGCCAGAACCTGAGGATTACTCTCCAGTGTTGACATGGAACTTGGGGTACTTCCGGAGTCCTCCCAGGGGAGTTAGTCGTCGTCTTGAGTGGGGGCATGCACGTGCGCTTTCCTCCCGAGCTGCAGCAGCAGTGTCAGGCTTCCCTTCGCGTGGATCAAGGGATCTGTGGCTTTCCCTCGAGGCTTTTCCCACGAGGCTTTCCCACAGGGCTGTCCCATGTGCCACCGTGGTGTGAGTCGATCCTCGGCTTGAATCGTGGCAGTTTAGGGAAAACAGGTTTCCCTGGAATGGACTGAGACATCTGGGGGACTCTGGGAATGTGGCACGACCCTGGAGTTCCTCTCACCTTTCCTGTTGAGAGCGCCTCCTCTTGAGATGCGACTGGAAGGCCGGAATTCTTTCTCCGACCACGCAGGGAAAGGATCCCACCTCTCGAGCTATGCGGCGGAAACTGGGCTCCTCTGGATGTGGGCGGGTCTCTCTTTCTTCCTCTCGACTGGAGATGGGTATGTCGGGGAACTTGTTGAGTTGCAGCAAGGGTGTGAAAGACCCTTTGGAAGTTCCAGAGGTTAGGTGAGATTAGCCTCGAGACGCCTCAGGGTAAAAGGGCTCATCTCGCCTGGAGGGGAGAACCTCCTGGAATTTTCTCGAGTTGTGGCAGGTGCTCTCCACTTACGACGGGCCCCTTAGGGACCCGCTCTGGTGGCCTCAGGAAAGAACAGTCCCCATGCGAGTTACTCTGGCGGCCTCTCGGGTTTCCTCTCCCGTCGATGCCGGGGCCTAAGACCTTGTGTGGAGTCGGTGCCAGAACCTGAGGATTCCTCTCCAGTGCTGATATGGATCTTGGGGTACTTCTGGAGTGTCCCCACAGGGAGTCAGTCCACGTCTCGTGCGGGGGCATGCACGTGCGCTTTCCTCCCGAGCTCTAGCAGCAGTGTCACGCTTCCGTCGCGTGGATCAAGTGATCTTTGCCTTTCCCTTGAGGCTCTCCCACGAGGCTTTCCCAGGAGACTTTCCCCCAGGGATGTCCCACGTGCCACCGTGGTGTGAGTCGATCCTCGGCTTGAAAGTCGCGGTAATCGAGGGAAAATAGTTTTCCCTGGAATGGGACTGAGACATCTGCGGGACTCTGGGAATGGTGGCAAGACCCGGGAGTTCCTCTCGCCTTTCCTGTGTGGAGAGCGCCTCGCCTCCTAGCTCGAGAGGCAGGGAACCTTTCCTGCGTGGTCGGAAAAGAATTTCCCGG
>NW_017197793.1:0-7923 GCF_001704415.2 Capra hircus
CTAGCGAAAACTGTTTTCCGGCACGGCCTCGACTTTCAAAGCCGAGGATCCACTCACACACGGTGGCATGTGGGGACAGCCCAGTGGGAAAGCCTCCTGGGAAAGCCTTGTGGGAAAGCCTCGAGGAAGCCACAGATCCCTTGATCCCACGCGAAGGAAGCGTGAAACTGCTGCTACAGCTCGGTAGGAAAGCGCACGTGCATGCCTCACTCGAGACGAGGACTAACTCCCCTGGGCAGACTCCAGAAGTACCAAAGATCCATGTCAGCACTGGAGAGGAATCCTCAGGTTCGACACCCACTCCACACAAGTTCTTAGGCCCGGCCATCGAAGGAGAGAATTCCGAGAGCCCCCGTGCAACTCGCATGGGGACTGGCCTTTCCTGAGGCCACCAGAGCGGGTCCCTGAGGTCCCACGTCTTAAGTCGAGAGAAGCTGCCGCAACTCGAGAAAATCCAGAGGGTTCTCCTCTCCAGGCGAGATGAGGCCCATTTCTGCTGAGGCGTCACCAGGGTAATCACACCTAAACTCTGGAACTTCCAAAGGTCCTTCACATCCTTGCTGCAACTCAAGAAGTTCTCCGACATACCGTCTCCACTCGAGAGGAAGCACACGAGAGTCCCGCCCCACATCCAGAGGAGCCCCGTTTCCACCTCCTAGCTCGAGAGGAGGGATCCTTTCCCTGCGTAGTCGGGAAAGAATTCCTGGCGTACCCATCGCATCTCAAAGAGCAGGCGCTCTCCACAGGAAAGGGCGAGAGGAACTTCAGGGTCGTGCCACCATTCCCAGAGTCCCCCAGATGTCTCAGTCCATTCCAGGGAAACCTGTTTTCCCTGCACTGCCTCGACTTTCAAAAGCGAGGATCCGACTCACACCACGATGGCACGTGGGACAGCCCTGTGGGAAAGCCTCGTGGGAATGCCTGGTGGGAAAGCCTCGAGGGAAAGCCACAGATCCCTTGATCCACGCAAAGGGAAGCGTGACACTGTGCTAACAGCTCGGGAGGAAAGCGCAAGTGCATGCCCCCACTCGAGACGAGGACTGACTCCCCTGGGAGGACTCCAGAAGTACCCCAAGATCCATGTCAGCAATGGAGAGGAATCGCAGGTTCCGGCACCGACTTCACACAAGTCTTAGGCCCTGGCATCAACGGGAGAGGAATCCCGAGAGGCCCCCAAGCAACTCGCATGGGGACTGGCCTTTCCTGAGGCCACCAGAGTGGGTCCCTGAGTCCCCGTCTTAAGTTGAGGAGCACCTGCCGCAAACTCGAGAAAATCTGGGAGGTTCTCCCCTCCAGGCGACATGAGGCTCATTTCCGCTGAGTTGTCTCCGAGGCTAATCACACCTAACCCCTGGAACTTTCAAAAGGTTATTCACACCCTTGCTGCAACTCCAAAAGTTCCCCGACATACCCGTCTCCACTCGAGAGGAAGCACGAGACTCCCGCCCACATCCAGAGGAGCCCCGTTTCCGCCTCCTAGCTCCGAGAGCAGGGATCCTTTACCTGCGTTGTCGGGAAAGAATTCCCGGCGATTCCCGTCGCATCTCAAGAGGAGGCCACTCTCCACAGGAAAGGCGAGAGGAACTCCATAGTCGTGCCACCATTCCAGAGTCCCCCAGATGTCTCAGTCCATTCCAGGAAACCTGTTTTCCCTGCACTGCCTCGACTTTAAAGCCGGAGGATCGACTGACACCACGGTGGCTCGAGGGACAGCCCTGTGGGTTAGGCCTCGTGGGAAAGCCTCGAGGGAAAGCCACAGATCCCTTGATCCACGCGAAGGGAAAGCGTGACACTGCTGCTACAGCTCGGGAGGAAAGCGCACGTGCATGCCCCCACTCGAGACGAGGACTGACTCCCCTGGGGAGAACTCCAGAATTACCCAAGATCAATGTCAGCACTGGAGAGGAATCCTCAGGTTCCGGAACTGACTCCACACAAGATCTTAGGCCCGAGCATCGACGGTTAGGAAACCTGAGAGGCCCCGAGCAACTCGCATGGGGACTGGCCTTTCCTGAGGCCACCAGAGCGGGTCCCTGAGGTGCCCGTCGTAAGTCGAGAGCACCTGCCCCAAATCGAGAAAATCCAGGAGGTTCTCCCCTCCAGGGGAGATGAGGGCCAATTTCCGCTGAGGCGTCTCCAGGCAAATCACACCTAACCTCTGGAACTTCCAAAGAGTCGCTTCACACCCTTGCTGCCAACTCAAGAAGTTCCCCGACATACCCGTAACCACTCGAGAGGAAGCAGGAAAGTCCCGCCCACATCCAGAGGAGCCACCTTTCCGCCTCATAGCTCGAGAGGTTTGATCCTTTCCCTGCGTGGTCGGAAAAGATTTCGCGACGTTCCCATCGCATCTCAAGCGGCGGCGCTCTCCACAGGAAAAGCGAGAGGAACTCCAGGGTCGTGCCACCATTCCCAGAGTCCCCCAGATGTCTCAGTCCATTCCAGGGAAACCTGTTTTCCCTGCACTGTTTTGACTTTCAAGCCGAGGATCAACTCACACCACGGTGGCACGTGGGACAGCACTGTGGGAAAGCCTCGTGGGAAAGCCTGTTGGGAAATCCTCGAGGGAATGCCACAGATCCCTTGTTCCACGCGAAGGGAAGTGTGACACTGCTGCTACAGCTCGGGAGGAAAGCGCAACGTGCATGCCCCCAATCGAGACGAGGACTGACTCCCCTGGGGAGACTCCAGAAGTACCGCGAGATCCATGTCAGCACTGGAGAGGAATCATCAGGTTCCCACACCGACTCCACACAAGATCTTAGGCCCCGGCATCAACGGGAGAGTAATCCGGAGAGGCCCCGGAGCAACTCGCATGGGGACTGGCCTTTCCTGAGGCCACCAGAGCGGGTCCCTGAGGTCCCCGTCGTAAGTCGAGAGCACCTGCCGCAACTCGAGAAAATCCAGGAGGTTCTCCCCACGAGGCGAGATGAGGCCCATTTCCGCTGAGACGTCTCGAGGCTAATCACACCTAACCTCTGGAACTTCCAACGGGTTCTTCACACCCTTGATGCAACTCAAGAAGTTCCCCGACATACCCGTCTCCACTCGAGAGGAAGCACGCGAGTCCCGCCCACATCCAGAGGAGCCCCGTTTCCGCCTCCTAGCTCGAGAGGAGGGATCCTTTCCCTGCGAGGTGGGGAAAGAATTCCCGGCGTTCCCGTCGCACCACAAGAGGAGGCGCTCTCGACAGGAAAGGCGAGAGGAACTCCAGGGTCGTGCCACCATTCCCAGAGTCCCCCAGATGTCTCAGTCCATTCCAGGGAAACCTGTGTTCCCTGCATTGCCTCGACTTTCAAGCCGAGGATCGACTCACACCACGGTGGCACGTGGGACAGCCCTGTGGGAAAGCCTCGTGGGAAAGCCTCGTGGGAAAGCCTCGAGGGAAACCCACAGATCCCTTGATTCACGCGAAGGGAAGCGTGACCCTGTTGCTACAGCTTGAGAGGAAAGCCCATGTGCATGCCCCCAGTCGAGACGAGGACTGACTCCACTGGGGAGACTTCAGAAGTAACCCAAGATCCATGTCAGCACTGGAGAGGAATACTCAGGTTCCGGCACCGACTCCACACAAGGTGTTAGACCCCGGCATCGACGGGAGAGGAATCCTGAGAGGCCCCAAAGCAACACGCTTAGGGACTGGCCTTTCCTGAGGCCACAAGTGCGGGTCCCTTTGGTCCCCGTCGTAAGTCGAGAGCTCCTGCCGCAACTCGAGAAAATCCAGGAGGTTCTCAACTCCAGGCGAGATGAGGGCCATTTGCGCTGAGGCGTCTCGAGGCTATTCATACCTAACCTCTGGAACTTCCAAAGGGTCCTTCACACCCTTGCTGCAACTCAAGAAGTTCCCTGACATACCCGTCTCCACTCGAGAGGAAGCACGAGAGTCCCGCCCACATCCAGAGGATTCCTGTTTCCGCCTCCTAGCTCGAGAGGAGGGATCCTTTGCCTGCGTTGTCGGGGAAGATTTCCCGGGGTTTCCGTCGCATCTCAAGAGGAGGCGCTCTCCACATGAAAGGCGAGAGGAAATCCAGTGTCGTGCCACCATTCCCAGAGTCCCCCAGATGTCTCTGTCCATTACAGGGAAACATGTTTTCCCTGCATTTCGTCGACTTTCAAGACGAGGATCGACTCACACCACGGTGACACGTGGGACAGCCCTGTGGAAAAGCCTCGTGGGAAAGCCTCGAGGGAAAGACACAGATCCCTAGATCCACGCGAAGGGAAGCGCGACACTGCTGCTACAGCTCGGAAGGAAATAGCACGTGCATGCCCCCACTCCAGACGAGGACTGATTCCACTGGGGAGACTCCAGAAGTACCCCCAGATCCATGTCACCTCTGGAGAGGAATCTTCAGGTTCAGGCACCGGCTCCACACCAAGTTCTTAGGCCCCGGCATCGAAGGGAGAGGAATCCCGAGAGGCCCCCGAGCAACTCGCATGGGGACTGGCCTTTCCTGAGGCCCCCCGAGCGGGTCCCTGTGGCTTTCCCACGAGGCTTTCCCACGAGGCTTTCCCACAAGGCTTTCCCACAGGGCTGTCCCACGTGCCACCGTGTTGTGAGTCGATCCTCGGCTTGAAAGTCGGGGCAGTGCAGGGAAAACAGGTTTCCCTGGAATGGACTGAGACATCTGGGGAACTCTGGGAATGTGGCAGGACCCTGGAGTTCCTCTCGCCTTTCCTGTGGAGAGCGCCTCCACTTGAGGATGTGACGGGAATGCCGGGAATTTTTTCCCGACCACGCAGGGAAAGGATCCCTCCTCTCTAGCTAGCAGGCGGAAACGGGGCTCATCTGGATGTGGGCGGGACTCTCGTGCTTCCTCTCGAGTGGAGACGGGTATGTCGGGGAACTTCTTGAGTTGCAGCAAGGGTGTGAAGGACCCTTTGGAAGTTCCAGATGTTAGATGTGATTAGCCTCGAGATGCCTCAGCGGAAATGGGCCTCATCTCGCCTGGAGGGGAGAACCTCCTGGATTTTCTCGAGTTGCCGCAGGTGCTCTCGACTTACGACGGGGACCTCAGGGACCCGCTCTGGTGGCCTCAGGAAAGGCCAGTCCCCATGCGAGTTGCTCGGGGGCCTCTCGGGTTTCCTCTCCCTTCGATGCCAGCGCCTAAGATCTTGTGTGCAGACGCTGCCGGAACCTGAGGATTCCTCTCCAGTGCAGACATGGATCTTGGTGTACTTCTGGAGTCTCCCCAGGGGAGTCAGTCTTCGTCTCGAGTGGGGGCATGCACGTGCGCTTTCCTCCCGAGCTGTATCAGCAGTGTCAAGCTTCCCATCGCGTGGATCAATGGATCTGTGGCTTTCCATCGAGGCTTTCCCACAAGGCTTTCCCACGAGGCTTTCCTGCAGGGCTGTCCCACGTGCCACCGTGGTTTGAGTCGATCCTCGGCTTGAAAGTCGAGGCAGTGCAGGGAAAACAGGTTTCCCTGGAATGGTCTGAATCTTCTGGGGGACTCTGGGAATGGTGGCTCGAAACTGGAGTTCCTCTCGCCTTTACTGTGGAGAGCGCCTCCTTTTGAGATGCGACGGGAACGCCGGGAATTCTTTCCTGACCACGCAGGGAAAGGATCCCTCCTCTCGATCTACGAGGCGGAAACGGGGCTCCTCTGGATGTGCGGGGAACTCTCGTGCTTCCTCTCGAGTGGAGACAGGTATGTCGGGGATCTTCTTGAGTTGCAGCAAGGGTGTGAAGGACCCTTTGGAAGTTCCAGAGTTTAGGTGTGATTAGCCTCGAGACGCCTCAGCGGAAATGGGCCTCCTCTCGCCTGGAGGGGAGAACCTCCTGGATTTTCTCGAGTTGCGGGAGGTGCTCCCGACTTACGACGGCGACCTCAGGGACCTGCTCTGGTGGCCTCAGGAAAGGCCAGTCCCCTTGCGAGTTGCTCAGGGGCCTTTCGGGGGCCTCTCGGGTTTCCTCTCCCGTCGATGCTTGGGCCTAAAACCTTGTGTGGAGTCAGTGCCGGAAACTGAGGTTTCCTCTCCAGTGCTGACATGGATCTTTGGGTACTTCTGGAGTCCCCCCAGGGGAGTCAGACCTCGTCTCGAGTATGGGCATGCACGTCCGCTTTCCTCCCGAGCTGTAGCAGCAGTGTCATGCTTCCCTTCGCGTGGATCAAGGGATCAGGGGCTTTCCCTCGAGGCTTTCCCACGAGGCTTTCCCACGAGGCTTTCCCACAGGGCTGTCCCACGTGCCACCGTGGTGTGAGTCGATCCTCGGCTTGAAAGTCGAGGCAGTGCAGGGAAAACAGGTTTCCCTGGAATGGACTGAGACATCTGGGGGACTCTGGGAATGTGGCACGAACCTGGAGTTCCTCTCGCCTTTCCTGTGGAGAGCGCCTCCACTTGAGATGCGACGGGAACGCCGGGAATTTTTTCCCGACCACGCAGGGAAAAGATCCCTCCCCTCGAGCTAGGAGGCGGAAACGGGGCTCCTCTGGATGTGTGCGGGACTCTCGTGCTTCCTCTCAAGTGGAGACGGGTATGTCGGGGAACTTCTTGAGTTGCAGCAAGGGTGTGAAGGACCCTTTGGAAGTTTCAGAGGTCAGGTGTGATTAGCCTCGTGATACCTCAGCGGAAATGGGACTCAGCTCGCCTGGAGGGGAGAACCTCCTAGATTTTCTCTAGTTGCGGCAGGTGCTCTCGACTTAACGACGGGGACCTCAGGGACCCGCTGTGGTGGCCTCAGGAAAGGCCAGTCCCCATGCGAGTTTCTCTGGGGCCTCTCGGGATTCCTCTCCCGTCGATGCCGGAGCCTAAGACCTTGTGTGGAGTCGGTGCCGGAACCTGAGGATTCCTCTCCAGTGCTGACATGGATCTTGGGGTACTTCTGGAGTCCCCCAGGGGTGTCAGTCCTTGTCTCGAGTGGGGCCATGCACGTGCGCTTTCCTCCCGAGCTGTAGCAGCAGTGTCACGCTTCCCTTCGCGTGGATCAAGGGATCTGTGGCTTTCCCTCGAGGCTTTCCCACGAGGCTTTCCCACAGGGCTGTGCCACGTGCCATTGTGGTGTGAGTCGATCCTCGGCTTGAAAGTCGAGGCAGTGCAGGGAATACAGGTTTCCCTGGAATGGACGAAGACATCTGGGGGACTCTGGAATGGTGGCACGACCCTGGAGTTCCTCTCGCCTTTCCTCTGGAGAGCGCCTCTTCTTGAGATGCGATGAGAACGCTGCGAAATTCTTTCCGACCACGCAGGGAAAGGATCAAACCTCTCGAGCGAAGAGGTGGAAACGGGCTCCTCTGGATGTGGCGGGACTCTCGTGCTTCCTTCGAGTGGAGACGGGTATGTCGGGGAACTTCTTGAGTTGCAGCAAGGGTGTGAAGGACCCTTTGGAAGTTCCAGATGTTAGATGTGATTAGCCTCGAGATGCCTCAGCGGAAATGGGCCTCATCTCGCTGGAGAAGAACCTCCTGGATTTTCAAGTTGGCAGGTGCTCTCCACTTACGACTGGGACCTCAGGGACCCACTCTGGTGGCCTCAGGAAAGGCCAGTCCCATGCGGGTTGCTCGGGGCCTCTCGGGATTACTCTCCCTTCGATGGCTTGGCCTAAGACCTTGTGTGGAGTCAGTGTCGGAACCTGAGGATTCCTATCCAGTGCTGACATAATCTTGGGTACTTCTGGAGTCTCCCAGGGGAGTCAGTCCTCGTCTCGAGTGGGGGCATGCACGTGCTATTCCCTCCCCGAGCGGAAGCAGCAGTGTCACTCTTCCTTCGCGTATATCAAGGGATCTGTGGCTTTCCTCTCGAGGCTTTCCACAAGGCTTTCCCACGAGGCTTCCCCAGAGGGCTGTCCCACGTGCCACCGTGTTGTGAGTAGATCCTTGGCTTGAAATTCGAATCAGTGCAGGGAAAAAAGGTTTCCCTGGAATGGACTGAGAAATCAGGGGACTCTGGGAATGGGGCCTGATCCTGGATTTCCTCGTCTTC
>NW_017197794.1:0-7923 GCF_001704415.2 Capra hircus
CCCACCCACATCTTAGAGGAGCCACTTTTCCGCCTCCTAGCTCGAGAGAGGATCCTTTCCCTGTGTGGTTGGGAAAGAATTCCCGCGTTCCGTCGAATCTCAAGAGGAGGCGCTCTCCATAGGAAAGGCGAGAGGAACTCCAGGGTCGTGCCACCATTTCCCAGAGTCCCCCAGATGTCTTAGTCCATTCCAGGAAACCTGTTTTCCCTGCCACTGCCTTGACTTTCAAGCCGAGGATCGACTCACACCACGTTGGCACATGGGACAGCCCTGTGTGACAGCCTCGTGGGAAATGCTCGTGGGGAAAGCCTCAAGCGAAAGTCACAGATCCCTTGATCCACGCCTATGGAAGCGTGACACTGCTGCTACACCTCGGAGGAAAGCGCACGTGCATGCCCCCACTGAGACGAGGACTGACTCCCCTGGGGAGACTCCAGAAATACCCAAGATCCATGTCGGCACTGGAGATTAATCCTCAGGTTCCGGCACCGTCTCCACACAAGGTCTTTGGCCCCCCCGGCATCGAAAGGAGGAATCCCGAGAGGCCCCCCGAACAACTCGCATGGGGACTGGCCTTTCCTGAGGCCACCAGAGCGGGGTCCCGGAGGTCCCCATCATAAGCGAGAGCACCTGCCGCAACTCGAGGAAATTCAGGAGGTTCTCCCCTCCAGGCGAGATGAGGCCCATTTCCGCTGAGGCGTCTCGTGTCTAATCACACCTAACCTCTGGAACTTCCAAAGGGTCCTTCACACCCTTGCTGCAACTCAAGAAGTTCCCCGACATACCGTCTCCACTCCAGAGGAAGCACGAGAGTCCCACCCACATCCAGAGGAGCCCCGTTTCCTCCTCATAGCTCGAGAGGAGAGGGATCCTTTCCCTGCGTGGTCGGGAAAGAATTCCGGCGTTCTCGTCGCATCTCAAGAGGAGGCGCTCTCCACAGGAAAGGCGAGAGGAACTCCAGGGTCGTGCCACCATTCCAGAGTCCCCCAGATGTCTCAGTCCATTCCAGGGAAACCTCTTTTTCCCTGCACTGCCTCGACGTTCAAGCCGAGGATCGACTCACACCACGGTGGTACGTGGGACAGCCCTGTGGGAAAGCCTCGTGGGAAAGCCTCATCGGAAAGCCTCGAGGGAAAGACCCTGATCCCTTGATCCAGCGAAGGGAAGTGTGACACTGCTGCTACAGCTCGGAGGAAAGCGCACATGCATGCCCCCACTAGAGACGAGCACTGACTCCCCTGGGGAGACACCAGAAGCCCCCAAGATACATGTCAGCACTGGAGAGGAATCCTCAGGTTCCGGCCACACGACTCCCACAAGGTCTTAGGCCCCGGCATTGACGGGGGGAAACCTGAGAGGCCCCCGAGCAACTCGCATGGGGACTGGCCTTTCCTGAGGCCACCAAAGCGGGGCCCTGAGGTCCCGTCGTAAGTCAAGAGCACATGCCGCAACGCTAGGAAATCCAGGAGGTTCTCCCCTGCAGGCGAGATGAGGCCCATTTCCGCTGAGGCATCTCGAGGCTAATCACACCTAACCTCTGGAACTTCCAAAGGGTCCTTCACACCCTTGCTGCAACTCAAGAAGTTCCCGACATATCCGTCTCCACTCGAGAGCAAGCACGATTGTCAAGCCCACATCCAGAGAAAGCCCCTTTTCCGCCTCCTAGCTCGAGAGGAGGGATCCTTTCCCTGCGCGTGGTCGGGAAAGAATTCCCAGCGTTCCTGTAGCATCTCAAGAGGAGGCGCTCTCCACAGGAAAGGCGAGAGGAACTCCAGCGTCGTGCCACCATTCCAGAGTCCCCCAGATGTCTAAGTCCATTCCAGGGAAACCTGTTTTCCCTACACTGCCTCGACTTTCAATCCGAGAATCGACTCACACCACGGTGGCACGTGGGACAGCGCTGTAGCAAAGCCTCGTGGGAAAGACTCGAGGAAAGCCTCGAGGGAAAGAAACAAGATCCCATGATCCACGCGAAGGAAAGCGTGACACTGCTGCTACAGCTCGGGAGGAAAGCACACGTGCATGCACCCATCGAGACAAGGACTGACTGCCCTGGGGAGACTCCAGAAATACCCCAAGATCCATGTCAGCACTGGAGAGGAATCCTCAGGTTCCGGCACCGGACTCCACACAAGGTCTTAGGCCTCAGCATCGACAGGAGAGGAATCCCGAGAGGCCCCCGAGCAACTCGCATGGGGACTGGCCTTTCCTGAGGCCACCAGAGCGGGTCCCTGAGGTCCCCGTTGTAAGTCGAGAGCACCTGCCGCAACTCGAGAAAATCCAGGAGGTTCTCCCCTCCAGGCGAGATGAGGCCCATTTCCGCTGAGGCGTCTCGAGTCTAATAACAATTAACATCTGGAACTTCCAAAGGGTCCTTCACACCCTTCTGCAACTCAAGAAGTTCCCCGACATACCCGTCTCCACTCGAGAGGAAGCACGAGAGTCCCGCCCACATCCAGAGGAGCCCCGTTTCCACCTCCTAGCTTGAGAGGAGGGATCCTTTCCCTGCGTGTTCGGGAAAGAATTCCCGGCGTTCCCGTCGCATCTCAAGAGGAGGCGCTCCACAGGAAAGGCGAGAGGATCTCCAGGGTCGTGCCAAATTCCCAGAGTCTCCCAGATGTCTCAGTCCATTCCAGAGAAACCTTTTTCCCTGCACTGCCTCGGCTTTCAAGCCGAGGATCCATTTACGCCACGGTGGCACGTAGGACATCCCTGTGGGAAAGCCTCGAGGGAAAGCATCGTGAAAAAGCCTCCAGGGAAAGCCTCGAGGGAAAGCCACAGATCCCTTGATCCACGCGAAGGGAAGTGTGAACTGCTGCTACAGCTCGGAGGAAGCGCATGTGCATGCCCCCCCCACTCGAGACGAGGACTGACTCCCCTGGGGAGACTCCAGAAGTACCCCAAGATCCATGTCAGCACTGGAGAGGAATCCTCAGGTTCCGGCACCCACTCCACACAAGGTCTTAGGCACCGGCATCGACGGGAGAGGAACCCCAAGAGGCCCCCGGAGAAACTCGCATGGGGACTGGCCTTTCCTGAGGCCACCAGAGCGGGTCCCTGAGGTCCCCGTCATAAGTCGAGATCACCTGCCGCAACTCGAGAATATCCAGGAGGTTCTCCCCTCCAGGCGAGATGAGGCCATTTCCTCTGAGGCGTCTCAGGCTAATCACACCTAACCTCTAGAACTTCCAAAGGGTCCCTCACACCCTTGCTACAACTCAAGAAGTTCCCCGACATACCCGTCTCCACTCGAGAGAAGGCACGAGAGTCCCGCCCACCATCCAGAGGAGCACCGTTTCCGGCTCCTAGCTCGAGAGGAGGGATCCTTTCTCTGCGTGGTCGGGAAAGAATTCCCGGCGTTCCCGTCGCATCTCAAGAGGAGGCGCTCTCCACAGGAAAGGCGAGAGGAACTGCAGGGTCGTGCCACCATTCCCAGAGTCCCACAGATGTCTCAGTCCATTCCAGGGAAACCTGTTTTCCCTGCACCGCCTCGACATTCAAGCCGAGGATCGACTGACACCACGGTGGCACGTGGGACAGCCATGTGGGAAAGCCTCGTGGGAAAGCCTCGTGGGAAAGCCACAGGGACCCGCTCTGGTGGCCTCAGGAAAGGCCAGTCCCCATGCGAGTTGCTCGGGGGCCTCTCGGGATTCCTCTCCCTTCGATGCAGGGGCCTAAGAACTTGTGTGGAGCCGGTGCCTGAACCTGAAGATTCCTCTCCAGAGGTGACATGGATCTGGGGGTACTTCTGGAGTCTCCTCAGTGGAATCAGTCCTCGTCTGGAGTGGGGGCATGCACGTGCTCTTTCCTCCCGATCTGTAGCAGCAGTGTCACGCTTCCCTTCGTGTGGATCAAGGGATCAGGGGCTTTCCCTCGAGGGTTTTCCAGGAGGCTTTCCCACGAGGCTTTCCCACAGGGCTGTCCAAAGTGCCACTGTGGTGTGAGTCGATCCTCGGCTTGAAAGTCGAGGCACTGCAGGGAAAACTGGTTTTCCTGGAATGGACTGAGACATCTGGGGGACTCTGGGAATGGTGGCACGACCCTGCAGTTCCTCTCGCCTTTCCTGTGGAGAGCACCTCCTCTTGAGATGCGACGGGGAAGGCCGGGAATTCTTTCCCGACCATGCAGGGAAAGGATCCCTCCCCTCGAGCTAGGAGGCGGAAACGGGGCTCCTCTGGATGTGGGCGGGACTCTCGTGCTTCCTCTCGAGTGGAGACGTGTATGTCGGGGATCTTCTTGAGTTGCAGCAAGGGTGTGAAGGACCCTTTGGAAGTTCCAGGTGATAGGTGTGATTAGCCTTGAGACGCCTCAGCGGAAATGGGCCTCATCTCGCCTGGAGGGGAGAACCTCATGGATTTTCTCGAGTTGTGGCAGGTGCTCTCGACTTACGACGGGGACCTCAGGGACCCGCTCTGGTGGCCTCAGGAAAGGCCAGTCCCCATGCGAGTTGTTCGGGGTCTTCTCGGGATTCCTCTCCCGTCGATGCTGGGGCGTAAGACCTTGTGTGGAGTCAGTGCCGGAACCTGAGGATCCCTCTCCAGTGCTGACATGGATCTTGGGAAACTTCTGGAGTCTCGCCAGGGGAGTCAGTCCTCGTCTCGAGTGGGGGCATGCACGTTCGCTTTCCTCCCGAGCTGTGTCAGCAGTTTCACGGTTCCCTTCGAGTGGATCAAGGGATCTGTGGCTTTCGCTCGAGGCTTTCCCACGAGGCTTTCCCCACGAGGCTTTCCCACAGGGCTGTGCCACGTGCCACCGTGGTGTGAGTCGATCCTCAGCTTGAAAGGCGAGGCAGTGCAGGGAAAACAGGTTTCCCTGGAATGGACTGAGACATCTGGGGGACTCTGGGAATGGTGGCACGACCCTGGAGTTCCTCTCGCCTTTCCTGTGGAGAGCGCCCCTCTTGAGATGCGACGGGAACGCCGGAAATTCTTTCCCGAATACGCAGGGAGAGGATCCCTCCTCTCGAGCTAGGAGGCGGAAACAGGGCTCCTTTGGATGTAGGCGGAACTCTCCTGCTTCCTCTCGAGTGGAGACGCGTATGTTGGGGAACTTCTTGAGTTGCATCAAGGGTTTGATGCACCCTTTGGAAGTTCCAGAGGATACATGGATTAGCCTCGACACGCTTCAGCGGAAATGGGCCTCATCTCGCCTGGAGGGGAGAACCTCCTGGATTTCTCGAGTTGCCGAAGGTGCTCTCGACTTACGACGGGGACCTCAGCGACCCGCTCTGGTGGCCTCAGGAAAGGTTAGACCCCCATGCGAGTTGCTCAGGGGCCTCTCGGGATTCCTCTCCCGTCAATGTCGGTACCTAAGACCTTGTGTGGAGTCGGTGCCGGAACCTGAGGATTCCTCTCCAGTGCTGACATGGACTTTGGGGTACTTCTGGGGTCTCCCCAGGGAAGTCAGTCCTCGTCTCTTTGGGGGCATGCACCTGCGCTTTTCCTCCCAAGCTGTAGCAGCAGTGTCACGCTTTCCTTCTCGAGGATCAAGGGATCTGTGGCTTTCCCTCGAGGCTTTCCCACCAGGCTTTCCAACGAGGCTTTCCCACAGGGCTGTCCCACGTGGCACCGTTTAGTGAGTCGATCCTCGGCTTGAAAGTTGAGGTAGGACAGGGAAAACAGGTTTCCCTGGAATGGACTGAGATTTCTGGGGGACTCTATTAACGGTGGCACGACCCTGGAGTTCCTCTCGCCTTTCCTGTGGAGAGCGCCTCTTCTTGAGATGCGACGGGAACGCCGGGAATTCTTTCCCGACCCACTCAGGGAAAGGATCCTTCCTCTCGAGCTAGGAGGGAGAAACGGTGCTCCTCTGGATGTGGGCGGTACTCTCGTCGTGCTTCCTCTCGAGTGGAGACGGGTATGTCGGGGAACTTCTTGAGTTGCAGCAAGGGTGTGAAGGACCCTTTGGAAGTTCCAGGTGTTAGATGTGATTAGCCTCGTGACGCACGGCGAAAGGAGCCTCATCTCGCCTGGAGGGGAGAACCTCCTGGGATTTTCTCGAGGTACGGCAGGTACTCTCGACTTACGACGGAGAACTCAGGGACCCGCTCTGGTGGCCTCAGGAAAGGCCAGTCCCCATGCGAGTTGCTCGGGGGCCTCTCGGGATTCCTCTCCCCGTCGATGCCGGGGCCTAAGACCTTGTGTGGAGTCGGTGCCGGAACCTGAGGATTCCCTCTCCAGTGCTGACATGGATCTTGGGGTTCTTCTGGAGGCTCCCCAGGGGAGTCAGTCCTCGTCTCGAGTGGGGCATGCCACGTGTGCTTTCCTTCCGAGCTGTAGCAGCAGTGTCACGCTTCCCTTCGCGTGAATCAAGGGATCTGTGGCTTTCCCTCGAGGCTTTCCCAGGAGGGATTCCCACGAGTCTTTCCCACAGGTCTGTCCCACGTGCCACCGTGGTGTGTGTCGATCCTCGGCTTGAAAGTCGAGGCAGTGCGGGGAAATCACGATTCCCTCGAATGGACTGAGACATCTGGGGGACTCTAGGAATGGTGGCACGACCCTGGAGTTCCTCTCGCCATTCCTGTGGAGAGCGCCTACCCTTGAGATGCGACGGAACGCTGGGAATTCTTTCCCGACCACGCAGGGAAAGGATCCCTCCTCTCGAGCTATGAGGCGGAAACGGGGCTCCTCTGGATGTGGGCGGACTCTCGTGCTTCCTCTCGAGTGGAGACGGATATGTCGGGGAACTTGTTGAGTTGCAGCAAGGGTGTGAAGGACCCTTTGGAAGTTCCAGAGGTTAGGTGTGATTAGCCTCGAGACCCCTCAGTGGAAATGGGCCTCATCTCGCCTGGAGGGGAGAACCTCCTGGATTTTCTCGAGTTGTGGCAGGTGCCTCTCGAGTTATGACGGGGACATCAGGGACCCTTTCTGGTGGCCTCAGGAAAAGCCAGACGCCATGCGAGTTGCTCGGGGCCTCTTGGGATTCCTCTCCCGTAGATGAAGTCGCCTAAGACCTTGTGTGGAGTCGGTGCCGGAACCTGAGGATTCCTCTCCAGTTCTTACATGGATCTTGGGGTACTTCTGGAGTCTCCCAGGTGAGTCAGTCCTCATATCTATTGGGGGCATGCATGTGCAATTTCCTCCCGAGCTGTAGCAGCAGTGTCACTCTTCCCTTCGCGTGGATCCAGGAATCTGTGGCTTTCCTTGGAGGCTTTCCCACGAGGCTTTCCCACGAGGCTTTCAAAAGACGTTTTCCACTGGGCTGTCCCACGTACCACCGTGGTGTGAGTCGATCCTCGGCTTCAATGTCGAGGCAGTGCTGGGAAAACTAGTTTTCCCTGTTATGGACTGAGCATCTGGGGGACTCTGTGAATAGTGGCACGACCCAGGAGTTCCTCTCGCCTTTCTGTGGTGAGCGCCTCCACTTGAGATGCGACGGGATCGCCGGAATTCTTTCTCGACCACACAGGAAATGAATCCCTCCTCGGGAACTATGAAGCGGAAACGGGCTCCTCTGGATGTGGGTGGGACTCTCGTGCTTCCTCTCGATTGGAAACGGGTATGTCGAGGAACTTCTTGTGTTGCAGCAAGGGTGTTAAGGACCCTTTTGGAAGTTCCAGAGGTTAGGTGTGATTAGCATCGAGACGCCTCAGGGGAAATGGGCCTCATCTCGCCTGAAGGGGAGAACCTCCTGGATTTTCTCGAGTTGCGGCAGGTACTGTGGACTTAAGACGGGGACCTCAGGGACCGCCCTGGTGGCCTCAGGAAATGCCAGTCCCATGCGAATTGCTCGGGGGCCTCTCTCGGGATTCCTCTCCCGTCGATGCCGGGCTTAAGACCTTGTGTGTAGTTGATGCCCGGAACCTGAGGATTCCTCTCCAGCCCCTGACATGGATCTTGGGTACTTCTGGAGTCTCCCCAGGGAAGTCAGTCCTCGTCTCGAGTGGGGCATGCTCGTGCGCTTTCCTCCCGAGCTGGAGCAGCT
>NW_017197795.1:0-7923 GCF_001704415.2 Capra hircus
AAGGCGAGACGAACTCCAGGGTCGTGCCACCATCCCAGACTCCCCAGATGTCTCATTTCATTCCAGGGAAAACTGATTTCCCTGCACTGCCTCTACTTTCAAGTCGGAGGATCGATCACGCCACGGTGGCTGTGGGACAGGCCTGTGCGAAAGCCTCGAGGGAAAAGCCTCGAGGGAAAGCCACAGATCCCTTGATCCACGCGAAGGAAAGCTCGACACTGCTGCTACATTCGGGAGGAAAAGCTCATGTGCTGGCCCCCACTCGAGACAAGGACTGACTCCCCTGGGGAGACTCCAGAAGTACCCCAAGATTCATGTCAGCACTGGAGAGGAATCCTCAGGTTCCGGCACGGACTCCACACAAGGACTTAGGCCCAGCATCGACGGAGAGGAATCCCGAGAGGCCCGAGCAACTCGCATGGGGACTGGCCTTTCCTGAGGAAACCAGATCGGGTCCCTAAAGTCCCCTTCGTAAGTCCAGAGCACCTGCCGCAACTGGAGAAAATCCAGGAGTTTTCCCTCCAGGCGAGATGAGGCCCATTTCCGCTGAGGTGTCTCGAGGCTAATCACCTAAGCTCTGGAACTTCCAAAGGTCCTTCACACCCTTGCTGCAACTCAAGAAGTTCCCCAACATACCCGTCTCCACTCGAGAGGAAGCACGAGAGTCCCCCACATCCAAAGGAGCCCCGTTTTCCGCCTCCTAGCTCCAGAGGTGGGATCCTTTCGCTGCGTGGTCGGGAAAGAATTCCCGCGTCGTCGTATCTCAAGAGGAGGCGCTCTCCACAGGAAAGGCGAGAGTAACTCCAGGGTCATGCTACCATTCCAGAGTCCCCCAGATGTCTCAGTCCATTCCAGGGAAACCTGTTTTCCCTGCACTGCCTCGACTTTCAAGCCGAGGATCGACTCACATCACGGTGGCACGTGGACAGCCCTGTGGGAAAGCCTCATGGGAAAGCCTCGAGGGAAAGCCGCAGATCCCTTGATCCACGCGAAGGGAAGCGTGACACTGCTGCTACAGCTCGGGAGTAATGCGCACGTGCATGCCCCACTCGAGACGAGGAATGACTCCCTGGGGAGACTCCAGAACTAGCCAAGATTCATGTCAGCACTGGAGAGGAATCCTCACGTTCCGGCACCGACTCCAAGCAAGGTCTTAGGCCCGGCATCGATGGGAGAGGAATCCCGAGAGGCCCCCGAGCAACTCGCATGGGGACTGGCCTTTCTTGAGGCCACAGAGCGGGTCCCTGAGGTCCCTGTCGTAAGTCGAGAGCACCTGCCGCAACTCGAGAAAATGCAGGAGGTTCTACCTAGAGGCAAGATGAGGCCCATTTCGCTGAGGGCTCTGGAGGCTAATCACATCTAACATCTGGAACTTCCCAAAGGGTCCTTCACACCTTGCTGCAACTCATGAAGTTCCCGACATTCCCGTCTCCACTCGAGGAAGCACGAGAGTCCTGCCCACATCCAGAGGAGACCCGTTTCGCCTCCTAGCTCCAGAGGAGGGATCCTTTCCCTGCGTGGTTGGGGAAAGAATTCCCCGCGTTCCCGTCGCATCTCAATAGGAGGCGCTCTCCACAGGAAAGGCGAGAGGAACTCCAGGGTCGTGCACCATTCCCAGAGTCCCCCAGATATATCAGTCCATTCCAGGGAAATCTGTTTTCCCTGCACTGCCTCAACTTTCAAGCCGAGGATCCACTCACACCACAGGTGGCACGTTGGACAGCCCTGTGGGAAAGCCTCGTGGGAAAGCCACAGATCCCTTGATCCACGCGAAGGGAAGCGTGACACTGCTGCTACTGCTCGGGAGGAAAGCGTTCGTGCATGCCCCAATCGAGACGAGGACTGACTCCCCTGGGGAGACTCCAGAAGTACCCCAAGATCCATGTGGGCACTGGAGAGGAATCCTCAGGTTCCGGAACCGACTCCCTCACAAGGTCTTACGCCCCGGCATTGAGGGGAGAGGAATCCGGAGAGGCCCCGAGCAACTCGCATGGGGACTGGCCTTTCTGAGGCCACCAGAGCGGGTCCCTGAGGTCCCCGTCGTAAGTCGAGAGCAGCTGCCGCAACTCGAAAAAATCCAGGAGGTTCTCCCCTCCAGGCGAGATGAGGCCCATTTCCGCTGAGGGCGTCTTGAGGCTAAACACATCTAACATCTGGAACTTCCAAGGGTCCTTCACACCCTTGCTGCAACTCAAGAAGTTCCCCGACATACCCGTCTCCACTCGAGAGGAAGCACGAGAGTCCCGGGCACATCCAGAGGAGCCCCGTTTCTGCCTCCTAGCTCGAGAGGAGGGATCCTTTCCCTGCGTGGTCGGGAAAGAATTCCCAGGTGTTCCCGTCGAATCTCAAGAGGAGGCGCTCTCCACAGGAAAGGCGAGAGGAACTCCAGGGTCGTGCACCATTCCAGAATCCCCAGATATCTCAGTCCATTACAGGGAAACCTGTTTTCCCTGCACTGCGTCGATTTTCAAGCCGAGGATCGACTTACACAACGGTGGCACGTGGGACAGCCCTGTGGGAAAGCCTCATGGGAAAGCCTCCTGGGATAGCCTCGAGGGAAAGCCACATATCCCTTGATGCACGCGAAGGGAAGCGTGACACTGCTGCTATAGCTCTTGAGGAAGCGCACTTGCATGCCCCCACTCGAGACGAGGACTGACTCCCCTGGGGAGACTCCAGAAGTACCCCAAGATCCATGTCAGCACTGGAGAGGAATCCTCAGGTTACGGAACCGACTCCACACAATGTCTTAGGCCCCGGCATCGACGGGAGAGGGATCCCGAGAGGTCCCCGAGCAATTCGCATGGGGACTGGCATTTCCTGAGGCCACCAGGGCTGTCCCTGAGGTCCCGTCTTAAGTCCACAGTACCTGCCGCAACTCGAGAAAATCCAGGAGGTTCTCCCCTTCAGGCGAGATGAGGCCCATTTCCCCTGAGGCGTCTCGATGCTAATCACACCTAACCTCTGGAACTTCCAAAGGGTCCTTAACACCCTTGCTGCAACACAAGAAGTTCCTCGACATACCCGTTTCCAATCGAGAGGAAGCACGAGAGTCCCACCCACATCCAGAGGAGCCCGTTTCCGCTTCATAGTTCCAGAGGAGGGATTCATTTCCTGTGTGGTCGAGGAAAGAATTCCCGGCGATTCCCGTCGCATCTCAAGTGGAGGCGCTCACCACAGAAAGGCGAGAGGAACTCCTGGGTCGTGCCACTATTCCCAGAGTCCCCAGATGCTCAGTCCATAACAGGGAAACCAGTTTTCCCAGCACTGCCTCGACATTCAAGCCGAGGATCGACTCACACCACGGTGGTACGTGGGACAGCCCAGTAGGAAAACGTCGTGGGAAGCCTCGGTGGGAAAGCCTCCAAGGAAAGCCACAGATTCCTGGATCCACGCGAAGGAAAGAGTGACACTGCTGCTACAGCTCTGGAGGAAATTGCATATGCATGACCCAATAGATATGAGGACTGACTCACCTGGGAGACTCCAGAAGTACCCCAAGATCCATGTAAGCACTGGAGAGGAATCCTCAGGTTCCGGCACCGACTCCACACAAGGTCTTAGGCGACTGCATCTACGGGAGAGGAATCCCGAGAGGCCCCGAGCAACTCGCATGGCGTCTGGGCTTTCCTGCGGCCACCACAGAGGGTCCCTGATGTCCCGTCATAACTCGAGAGCACCTGCCACAACTCGAGAAAATCCAGGAGGTTCTCCCCTCCAGGCGAGATGAGGCCCATTTCCGCTGAGGGGTCTCGAGGCTAATCACACCTAACTCTGGAACTTCCGAAGGGTCCTTCACACCCTTGCTGCAACTCAAGAAGTTCCCCGACATATCCGTCTCCACTCGAGAGGAAGCACGAGAGTCCCGCCCACATCAAGAGGAGTCCCGTTTCCGCCTCCTAGCTCGAGAGGAGGGATCCTTTCCCTGCGTGGTCGGGAAAGATTCCGGGGTTCCCGTCACATCTCAAGAGGAGGCGCTCTCCACAGGAAAGGCGAGAGGAACTCCTGGGTTGTGCCACCATTCCAGAGTCCCCCAGATGTCTCAGTCCATTCCAGGGAGACTGTTTTCCCTGCACTGCCTCGACTTTCAAGCCGAGAATCGACTCACACCACGGTGGCACGTGGGACAGCCCTGTGGGAAAGCCTCGTGGGAAAGCCTCGTGGGAAAGCCTCGGGGGAAAGCCACAGATCCTTGATCCACGCGAAGGGAAGCGTGACACTGCTGCTTCAGCTCGGGAGCAAATCTCACGTGGATGCGCCAACTCGAGACGAGGACTGAGTCCCCTGGGTAGGCTCCAGAAGTTCCCCAAGATCCATGTCAGCACTGGAGAGTAATCCTCAGGTTCCGACACCGATTCCACACATGGTCTTAAGCCTCGGCATCGACGGGAGAGGAATCCCGAGAGGCCCTGAGCAACTCGCATGGGGATTGGCCTTTCCTGAGGCCACCAGAGCAGGTCGCTGAGGTCCCCGTCTTAAGTCGAGAGCACCTGCCACAACTCGAGAAAATCCAGGAGGTTCTCCCCTCCAGGGGAGATGAGGCCCATTTCCGCTGAGGCGTCTAGAGGCTAATCACACCTAACTTCTGGAACTTCCAAAGGGTCCTTCACACCCTTGCTACAACTCAAGAAGTTCCCGGCATACCCGACTCCACTCAGGATGAAGAACGAGAGTCCCGCCCACATCCAGAGGAGACCCGTTACGGCCTCCTTGCTCGAGAGACGGGTTCCTTTCCTGCGTGGTCGGGAAAGAATTCCCGGCGTTCCTGTCGCATCTCAAGAGGAGGCACTCTCCACAGTAAAGGCGTGAGGAACTCCAGGGTTGTGCCACCATTCCCAGAGTCCTCCAGATATCTCAGTCCATTCCAGGGAAACCTGTCTTCCCTGCACTGTTTCGACTTTCAAGCAGAGGATCGACTCACACCACGTTGCCACGTAGGACAGCCCTGTGGGAAAGCCTCGTGGGAAAGCCTCGTGGGAAAGCCTAGAGGGAAAGCCACAGATCCCTTGATCCACGCGAAGGGAAGCGTTACAATGCTGCTACAGCTCGAGAGTAAAGCGCACTTGTATGCCCCACTCGAGACGAGGACTGACTCCACTGGGGAGAGTCCAGAAGTTCCCCAAGATCCTTTTCAGCACTGGAGAGGAAGCCTCAGGTTCCGGAAACCGACTCCACACAATGTCTTAGTCCCCGGCATCGACGGGAGTGGAATCCCGAGAGGTCCCGAGCAACTCCCATGGGACTGGCATTTCCAGAGGCCTCCAGAGCGGGTCCCTGAGGACAACGTCTCAATTCGAGAGCACCTGCCGCAACTCGAGAAAATCCAGGGGGTTCTCCCCTCCAGGCGAGATGAGGCCCATTTCCACTGAGGCGTCTCGAGGCTAATTACACCTAACCTCTGGAACTTCCAAAGGGTCCTTCACACCCTTGCTGCAACTCAAGAAGTTCCCCGACATGCCCGTCTCCACTCGAGAGGAAGCACGAGAATCCCGCCCACATCCAGAGGAGCCCTGTTTCCTCCTCCTAGCTCGAGGGGAGGGATCCTTTCCCTGCGTAGTCGGGAAAGAATTCCCGGCATTTCCGTCGCATCTCAAGAGGAGGCTCTCTCAACAGGAAAGGCGATAGGAACTCCAGGGTCGTGCAACCATTCCCAGAGTCCCCAGATATCTCCGTCCGTTCCAGGGAAACCTTTTTTCCCAGCACTGAGTCGACTTTCAATCTGAAGATCGACTCACACCACGGTGGCACGTGGGACAGCCCTGTGGGAAAGCCTCGTGGGGAAAGCCTCGAGGGAAAGCCACAGATCCTTGATCCACGCGAATGGAAGCGCGACAGTGCTGCTACAACTCGAGAGGAAAGCGCACGTGCATGCCCCCACTCGAGAGGAGGACTGACTCCACTGGGGAGACTCCAGAAGTACCCCAAGATCCATGTCAGCACTGGAGAGGAATCCTCAGGTTCGGCACCGATTCCACACAAGGTCTTAGGCCCCGGCATCGACGGGAGAGGAATCCTGAGAGGCCCCCGAGCAACTCACATGGGGACTGGCCTTTCCTGAGGCCACCAGAGCGGGTCCCTGAGGTCCCAGTCGTAAGTCGACGAGCACCTGCCGCAACTCGAGAAATCCATTAGGTTCTCCCCTCCAGGCGAGATGAGGCCCTTTTCCGATGAGGCTCCTCAAGGCTAATCACAATTAAACGCTGGAATTTCCCACGGGTCCTTCACACCCTTGCTGCAACTCAAGAAGTTCCCCGTCATACCCGACTCCACTCGAGAAGAAGGACGAGAGTCCCGCCCACATACAGAGGAGCCCCGTTTCCGCCTCATAGCTCTAGAGGAGGGATCCTTTCCTTGCGTGGTCTGGAAAGTATTCCGCCGGCGTTTCCGTCGCATCTCAAGAGGAGGCGCTCTCCACTTGAAACGGGAGAGGAACTCCAGGTTCGTGCCACCGTTCCCACACTCCCCCAGATGTCTCATTCCATTCCACAGAAACCATTTTTCCCCTACACTGCCTCGACTTTCAATATGAGGATCGACTCACACCACGGTGGCATGTGGGACAGCCCTGTGGGAAAGCCTCGTGGGAAAGTCTCCTGAGAAAGCCTCGAGAGAAAGCCACAGATCCCATGATCCACGCGAAGGGAAGCTTGACACTGCTGCTACAGCTCGGGTGGAAAACCCACGTGCATATCTCCACTCGCGACGAGGAATGACTCCCCTGGGAGACTCCAGAAGTACCAAGATCCATGTCAGCACTGGAGTGGAATCCTCAGGATCCGACACAGACTCCACACAAGGTCCCAGGGCCCGGCATTGGACGGGAGAGGAATCCCGAGAGGGCCCGCGAGCACTGCATGGGGACTGGCCTTTCCTGAGGCCACCAGAGCGGGTCCCTGAGGTCCCAGTCGTAAGTCGAGAGCACCTGCTGCAACTCGAGAAAATCCAGGAGGTTCTCCCTCCAGGCGAGATGAGGCCCATTTCTGCTGAGGCGTCTCGAGGCTAATAACACCTAACCTCTCGAACTTCCAAAGGGTCCTTCACACCCTTGCTGCAACTCAAGAAGTTCCCGACATACCCGTCTCCACTCGAGAGGAAGCACGAGAGTCCCGCCCAAATCCAGAGCAGCCCCGTTTCCGCCTCATACCTCGAGCGGAGGGATCCTTTCCCTGCGTGGTCGGGAAAGAATTCCGGCGTTCCCGTCGCATCTCAAGAGGAGGCGCTCTCCACCGGAAAGGCGAGAGGAACTCCAGGGTCTTCCACCATTCCCAGAGTCCCCCAGATGTCTCAGTCCATTCCAGAGAAACCTGTTTTCCCTGCACTGCGTCGACTTTCAAGCCGAGGATCGACTCACACCACGGTGGCACGTGGACAGCCCTGTGGAAAGCCTCGTGGAAAAGCCTCTTGGGAAAGCGTCGAAGGAAAAGCCACAGATCCGTTGATCCACGCGAAGGGAAGCGTGACACTGCTGCTACAGCTCGGGAGGAAAGCGCACGTGCATGCCCCCACTAGTAGAGGACTGACTGCCCTGGGGAGACTCCAGAAGTACCCCAAGATCTATGTCACCACTGGAGAGGAATCCTCAGGTTACAGCACCGACTCCCCACAAGAACTTAGGCTCCGGCATCAACGGGAGAGGAATCCCGAGAGCCCCCAAGCTACTCACATGGGGGACTGGCCTTTCCTGAGGCCACCAGAACGGGTCCCTGAGGTCCCCATCGTAAGTCGAGAGCACCTGCCACAACTCGAGAAAATCCAGGAGGTTCTCCCATCCAGGCGAGATGAGGCCCATTTCCGCTGAGGCGTCTGGAGTCTAATCACTTCAAATATCTGGAACTGCCAAATGGTCATTCACACCATTGCTGCAACTCAAGAAGTTTCCCCGACATACCCGTCTCCACTTGAGTCGAAGCACGAGAGTCCCGC
>NW_017197796.1:0-7923 GCF_001704415.2 Capra hircus
AGACGGGTATGTCGGGGAACTTCTTGAGTTGTAGCAAGGTGTGAAGCCCCTTTGGTAGTTCCAGAGGTTAGGTGTGATTAGCCTGGGACGCCTCAGAGGAAATGGGCCTCATCTCCCCTGAGGGGAGAACCTCCTGCATTTTCTCGAGTTGGTGCAGGTGTTCTCTCATTACGACGGGGACCTCAGGGACCGCTCTGGTGGCCTCAGGAAAGGCCAGTCCCCATGCGAGTTGCTCGGGGCCTCTCGGATTGCTCTCCCGTCGATGCCGGGGCCTAAGACCTTGTGTGGAGTCGGTGCCGGAATCTGAGGATTCCTCTCCAGTGCTGACATGGATCTTGGGGTATTCTGCGAGTCTCCCAGGGGAGTCAGTAGTCGTAATGGTGGGCATGCAAGTGCACTTCCTCCGAGCTGCAGCAGCAGTGTTGAGCTTCCCTTCGCGAGGATCAAGGATCTGTGGCTTCCCTCGAGGCTTTCCCACGAGGCTTTCCCAGGAGGCTTTCCCACAGGGCTCTCCACGTGTCACGTGTGAGTCGATGCTCAGCTTGAAAGTCGAGGCAGTGAAGGGAAAACAGTTTCCCTGGAATGGACGGAGACATCTGGGGGACTCTGGGAATGGTGGCACGACCCTGGAGTTCCTCTCGCCTTTCCTGTGGAGAGCCGCCTCCTCTTGAGATGCAACGGAAACGCAGGAATTCTTTCCTGACCACGCATTGAAGGGATCCCTGCTCTCAAGCTATGAGGCGGAAACGGGGCTCCTCTGGATGTGGGCGGGACTCTCGTTCTTCCTCTTGAGGGGAGAGGGTTATGCGGGGAACTTCTTGAGTTGCAGCAAGTGTGTGAAGGACCCGTAGGAATTTCAGAGGCCAGGTGTATTAGCCTCCAGACGACGCCTCAGCGAAAACGGCCTCATCTGGCCTGGAGGTAGAACCTCCAGGATTTTCCTCAGTTGTGACAGGTGCTCTCGATTGACGACGGGGAACTCAGGGACCCGCTCTGGTGGCATCAGGAAAGGCCAGTCCCCTTGCTAGTTGCTCGGGGTTCTCTCGGATTCCTCTCCCTTCGATGCCGGGGCATAAGACCTTGTGTGAGTCGGTGCTGGAACCTGAGGTTTCCTCTCCAGTGCAGACATGGATTTTAGTGAAATTCTGGAGTCTCCCAAGGGGAGTCAGTCCCCGTCTCGAGTGGGGGCATGTACGTGCGCTTTCCTCCCCAGCTGTAGCAGCAGTGTCACGCTTCCCTTCGCGTGGATCAAGGGATCTATGGCTTTCCCTGGAGGCTTTCACACGAGGCTTTCCCACGAGGCTTTCCCACATTGTTGTCCCACGTGCCACCGTGATGTGAGTCGATCCACGGCTTGAATGTCGAGGCAGTGCAGGGAAAACAGGTTTCCCTGGAATGCACTGAGACATCTTGGGGACTCTGGGAATGGTGGCAGGACCCTGGAGTTCCTCTCGCCTTTCCTGTGAGAGCGCCTCCTCCTGAGATGCGACGGAACGCCGGGAATTCTTTGCCGACCACGAAAGGAAAGGATCCTCTCTCGAGCTAGGAGGCAGAAACGGGCCCCTCTGTATGTGGGCGGGACTCTCGTGCTTCCTCTTGAGTGGAGACGGGTATGTCGGGGAACTTCTTGAGTTGCAGCAAGGCTGTGAAGGACCCTTTGGAAGTTCCAGAGATTAGGTGTGATTAGCTTCCAGTCGCCTCAGCGGAAATGGGCCTCATCTCGCCTGGAGGGGACAACCTCCTGGATTTTCTCGACTTGCGGCAGGTGCTCTCGACTTACGACGGGGACCACAGGGACACCATCTGGTGGCCTCAGGAAAGGCCAGTCCCATGCGAGTTGCTCGGGAGCCTTTCGGTATTTCTCTCCCGTCGATGTCGGGCCCTAAGCCTTGTATGGAGCTGGTGCCGGAAGCTGAGGATTCCTCTCCAGTGCTGACATGGACCTTCGGGTACTTCTGGAGTCTCCGAGGAGAGTCAGTCCTCGTTCCGAGTGGGGCATGCACGTGCGATTTCCTCCCGCGCTGTAGCAGCAGTGTCACGCTTCCTTCGCTGATCAAGGGATCTGTGGCTTTCCCTCGAGGCTTTCCCACGAGGATTTTTCACGAGGCTTTCCCACGAGGCTGTCCCACGTGCCACCGTGGTGTGAGTCAATCCTCGGCTTGAAGGTCGAGGCTGTGCAGGGAAAGGTTCCCTGGAATGGACTGAGACATCTGGGGGACTCTGGGAATGTGGCACGACCCTGGAATTCCTCTCGCATTTCCTGTGGAGAGCCCTTCCTCTTGAGATGCGACGGAACGCCGGGAATTCTTTCCCGACATCGCAGGGAAAGGATCCCTCCTCTGGAGCTAGGAGGCGGAAACGGGGCTCCTCGGGAAGTGGGCGGGACTCTCGTGCTTCCTCTCGAGTGGAGACGGGTATGTCGGGGAACTTCTTGAGTTGCAGCAAGGGTGTGAAAGACCCTTGGAAGTTCCAGAGGTTACGTGTGATTAGCCTCGAGACGCCTCAGCAGAAATGGGCCTCATCTCGCCTGGAGGGGAGAACCTCCTGGATTTTCTCGAGATAGGGCAGTTGCTCTCGACTTACGTCGGGGACCTCAAGGACCCGCTCTGGGGCCTCAGAAAAGGCCAGTCCCCATGCGAGTTGCTCGGGCCTCTCGGGATTCCTCTCCCGTCGATGCCGGGGCCTAAGACCTTGTGTGGAGTCTGTTCCGGAATCTGAGGTTTCCTGTGCAGTTCTGACATGGATTTTGGGGTACTTCTGGCGTCTCCCCAGGGGAGTCAGTCCTCGTCTCGAGTGGGGGCATGCACCTGCGCTTTCCTCCCTAGCTGTAGCAGCAGTGTCATGCTCCAGTCGCATGGATCAAGGTATCAGTGGCTTTCCCTCGAGGCTTTCCCATGATGCTTTCCAACAAGGCTTTCCCACGAGGATTTCCCACAGGGCTGTCCCACGTGCCACCGTGGTGTTAGTCGATCCTCGGCTTGAAAGTCGAGGCAGTGCAGGGAAACAGGTCTCCCTGGAATGGACTGAGACATCTGGGGGACTCTGGGATTGGTGGCACGACCATGGAGCTCCCTCTCGCCTTTCCTCTGGAGAGCGCCACCTCTTGAGAGGCGTCGGGAACGCCGGGAAATCTTTCTCGACCACGCAAGGAAAGGATCCCTCCTCTCGAGCTAGGAGGCGGAAACGGGGCTCCTCTGGATGTGAGCAGGACTCTCGTGCTTCCTCTCAAGTGGAGACGGGTATGTCGGGGAACTTCTTGAGTTGCAGCAAGGGTGTGAATGACCCTTTGGAAGTTCCAGAGGATAGGTGTGATTAGCCTCGAGACGCCTCTGCGGAAATGGGCCTCATCTCGCCTGGAGGGGAAAACCTCCTGGATTTTCTCGAGTTGCGGCAGGTGCTCTCGACTTACGACGGGGACCTCAGGGACCCGCTCTGGTGGCCTCAGGAAAGGCCAGTCCGCATGCGAGTTGCTCGGGGGGCCTCTCGGGATTCCTCTATCCGTCGATGCCGGGCCTAAGACCTTGTGTGGAGTCGGTGCCGGAACCTGAGGATTCTTCTCCAGTGCTGACATGGATCTTGGGCTACTTCTGGAGTCTCCACAGGGAGTCTTTCGTCGTCTCGCGTGGGGCATGCATGTGCGCTTTCCTCCCGAGCTGAAGCAGCAGATTCACGCTTCCCTTCCCGTGGATCAAGGGATCTGTGGCTATCCCTCGAGTCTTTCCCACGAGGCTTCCCACAGGTTTGTACCACGTGCCACCGTGGTGTGAGTCGTTCCTCGGCATGAAAGTCGAAGCAGTGCAGGGAAAACAGGTTTCCCTGGAACGGACTGAGACATTGGGGGTCTCTGGAATGGTGGCACGACCCTGGAGTTCCTCTCGCCTTTCCTGTGGAGAGCGCCTCCTCTTGAGTTGCGTCGGGAACACCGAGAATTTTTTACCGAACACGCAAGGAAAGTGTCCCTTCTCTCGCGCTAGTAGGCGTAAATGGGGCTCCTCTGGATGAGGGCGGGACACTCGTACTTCCTCTCGAGTGGAGACGGGTATGTCGGGGAACTTCTTGAGGTGCAGCAAGGGTGTGAAGGACCCTTTGGAAGTTCCAGAGGTTAGGTGTGATTAACATCGAGACGCCTCAGCGGAAATGGGCCTCATCTCGCCTGGCGGGGAGAAACTCCTGGATTTTCCCGAGTTGCGGCAGGTGCTGTTGACTTACGACGGAGACCTCAGGGACCTGCTCTGGTGGCCTTAGGAAAGGACAGTCCCCAAGCGAGTTGCATGGGGGCCTCTCGGGATTCCTCTCCCGTCGATGCCGGGGCCTAAGATCTTGTGTGGAGTCGGTGCCGGAACCTGAGGATTCCTCTCCAGTGCTGACATGGAAATTGGGGTACTTCTGGAGTTTCCCCAGGGGAGTCATTCCTCGTCTCGAGTGGGGCTTGCACGTGCGCTTTCCTCCCGATCTTTACCAGCAGTGTCAGGCTTCCCGTCGAGGGAATTCAGTGATCTGTGGCTTTCCCTCGAGGCTTTCCCATGAGGCTTTCCCACGAGGCTTTCCCAGCGGCTGTCCGACATGCCAACCTGGTGTGAGTCGATCCTCGGTTGAATGTCGAAGCACTGCAGGGAAAACAGGTTTCCCTGGAATGGACTGAGACATCTGGGGGACTCTGGAAAGGTGGCACGACCCTGGAGTTCCTCTCGCCTTTCCTGTGGAGAGCGCCTCCTCTTGAGATGCGACGGGAACGCCGGGATTTCTTTCCCGATGACGCAGGGAAAGGATCCCTCCTCTCGAGCTAGTAGGCAGAAACGGGGCTCCTCTGGATGTGGGCGGGACTCTCGTGCTTCCTCTCGAATGGAGACGGTATGTCGGGGAACATCTTGAGTTGCAGCCAGGGTGTGAAGCACCGTTTGGAAGTTCCAGAGATTAGGTGTGATTAGCCTCGAGACGCCTCAGCAGAAATGGGCCTCATCTCGCCTGGAGGGGAGAACCTCCTGGATTTTCTCGAGTTGCGGCAGGTGCTCTCGACTTACGATGGAGACCTCAGGGACCCGCTCTGGTGGACACAGGAAAGGCCAGTCCCCATGGGAGTTGCTCCGGGGCCTCTCGGATTCCTCTCCCGTCGATGCCGGGGCCTAAGACCTTGAGTGGAGTTGGTGCACCAACCTGAGGATTCCTCTCCAGTGCTGACATGGATCTTGGGCTACTTCTGGAGTCTCCCCAGGGGAGTCTTTCGTCGTCTAGAGTGGGGGCAGGCACGTGTGCTTTCCTCCCGAGCTGTAGCAGCAGTGTCACGCTTCCCTTCGCGTTGATCAAAGCAACTGTGGCTTTCCCTTGAGGCTTTCCCACGAGGCTTTCCCAGGGCTGTCCCACGTGCCACCGTGGTGTGGGTCGATCCTCGGCTTGAAAGGCGAGGCAGTGCAGGGAAAACAGGTTTCCCTGGAATGGCCTGAGACATCTGGGGTACTCTGGGAATGGTGGCACGACCCTGGTGTTCCTCTCGCCTTTCCTGTGGAGATCGCCTCCTCTTTAGATGCGCCAGGAACACTGGGAACTGTTTCCCGATCACTGAGGGAAAGGATACCTCCTCTCGAGCAAGGAGGCGGAAACGGGCTCCTCTGAATGTGGGTGGGACTCTCGTGCTTCCTCTCGAGTGGAGACGGTATGATGGGGATCTTCTTGAGTTGCAGCAAGGGTGTGAAGGACCCTTTGGAAGTTCCAGAGGTTAGGTGTGATTAGCCTTGAGACACCTCAGCGGAAATGGTCCTCATCTCGCCTGGAAGGGAGAACCTCCTGGATTTCCTCAAGTTGCTGCAGGTGCTCTCGACCTACGACGGGGACCTCAGGGACCCGCTCTGGTGGCCTCAGGAAAGGCCAGTCCCCATTCGAGTTGCTCGGGGAGACTCACGGGATTCCTCTCCCGTCGATGCTGGGGCCTAAGACCTTTGTGGAGTCGGTGCCGTAAAGTGAGGGTTCCTCTCCAGTGCTGACATGAATCTTGGGCTACTTCTGGAGTCTCCCCAGGGGAGTCAGTCCTCGTCTCGAGTGGGGGCATGCACGTGTGCTTTCCTCCCGAGCTGAAGCAGCAGTGTCACGCTTCCCTTCGCGTGGATCAAAGCATCTGTGGCTTTCCCTCGAGGCTTTCCCAGGAGGCTTTCCCACGAGGCTTTCCCACGAGGCTTTCCGACAGGGCTGACCCACGTGTCACCGTTGTGTAAGTCGATCCTCGGCTTGAAAGTCGAGGCAGTGCAGGGAAAACAGTTTACCCTGGAATGGACTGAGACATCTGGGGGACTCTGGAATGGTGGCACGACCCTGGAGTTCCTCTCGCCTTTCCTGTGGAGAGCGCCTCCTCTTGAGATGCGAGGGAAATGCCGGGAATTCTTTCCCGACCACGAGTGAAAGGATCCCTTCTCTCGAGCCATGAGGCGGAAACTAGGCTCCTCTGGATGTGGCGGGACTTTCGTGCTTCCTCTCGAGTGGAGACTGGTATGTCGGGGAACTTCTTGAATTGCAGCAAGGGTGTGAAGGACCCTTTGGAAGTTCCATAGGTTAGGTGTGATTAGCCTCG
Organism: Capra hircus; assembly: GCF_001704415.2. Lineage (NCBI taxonomy): Eukaryota > Metazoa > Chordata > Mammalia > Artiodactyla > Bovidae > Capra > Capra hircus. Next base: position 6,560 of record NW_017197796.1, read on the forward strand.
AGACGCCTTAGCGGAAATTGGCCTCATCTCGCCTGGAAGGGAGAACCTCCTGGATTTTCTCGAGATGCGGCAGGTGCTCTCGACTTACGACGGGGACCTCAGGGACCCGCTCTGGTGGCCTCGGGAAAGGCCAGTCCCCATGCGAGTTGCTAGGGGCCTCTCAGGATTCCTCTCCCGTTGATGCTGGGCCTAAGACCTTGCGTGAAGTCGGTGCCGGAAACTGACGATTCCTCTCCAGTGCTGACATGGATCTTGGGTAATTCTGGAGTCTTCCCAGGGGAGTCAGTCCTCGTCTCGAGTGGGGGCATGCACGTGCGCTTTCCTCCCGAGCTGTAGCAGCAGTGTCACGCTTCCCTTCGCGTGGATCAAGGGATCTGTGGCTTCCCTCGAGCTTTCCCACGAGGCTTTCCCACAGGGCTGTCCCACGTGCCACCGTGTTGTAAGTCGATCCTCGGCTTGAAAGTCGAGGCAGTGCAGGGAAAACAGGTTTCCCTGGAATGGACTGAGACATCTGGGGACTCTGGGAATGTGGCATGACCCTGGAGTTCCTCTCGCCTTTCCTGTGGGAGAGCGCCTCCTCTTGAGATGCGACGGAAACCGGGAATTCTTTCCCGACCACGCAGGGAACGGATCCCTCCTCTCAAGCTAGGAGCGGAAACGGTGCTCCTGTGGATGTGGGCGGGACTCTCGTGCTTCCTCTCGAGTGGAGACGGGTATGTCGGGGAACTTCTTGAGTTGCAGCTAGGGTGTGAAGGACCCTTTGGAAGTTCCAGAGATTAGGTGTGAATAGCCTCGACACGCCTCAGCGGAAATGGGCCTCATCTCGCCTGGAGGAGAGAACCTCCTGGATTTTCTCGAGTTGCGCAGGTGCTCTCGCCTTACCACGGGAACCCCTGGGACCCGCTCTGGTGGCCTCAGGAAAGACCAGTCTCCATGCGAGTTTCTCGGGGCTCGGGGTTCCTCTCCCGTCGATGCTGGGCCTAAGACCTTCTGTGGAGTCAGTGCTGTAACCTGAGGATTCCTCTCCAGTTCTGACATGGATCTTGGGGTACTTCTGGAGTCTCCCCAGGGGAGTCAGTCCTCGTCTCGAGTGGGGCATGCATGTGCGCTTTCCTCCCGAGCTGTAGCAGCAGTGTCGCGCTTCCCTTCGCCTGGATCAAGGGATCAGGGCTTTCCAAGGAGGCTTTCCCGCGAGGCTTTCCCACGAGGCTTTCCCACAGGGCTGTCCCACGTGCCACCGTGGTGTGAGTCGATCCTCGATTGAAAGTCGAGACACTGCAGGGAAGACAGTTTTCCCTGGAATGGACCGAGTCATCTGGGTACTCTGGGAATGTGGCACGACCCTGGATTTCCTCTCGCCTTTC
>NW_017197797.1:0-7923 GCF_001704415.2 Capra hircus
ATGCGAGTTGCTCGGGGCCTCTCAGGATTCCCTCTCCCGTCTATGCCGGGCCAAAGAATTGGTGTGGAGTCGGTCCGGAACCTGAGGATTCCTCTCCAGTGCTGACATGGATCTTGGGGTACTTCTGGAGTCTCCCAGGGCAGTCAGTTCTCGTTCGAGTGGGGGCAGGCACGTGCGCTTTCCTCTCGAGCTGTAGCAGCAGTGTCACGCTTCCCTTCGCATGGATCAAGGGATCTGGGGCTTTCCCTCGAGGCTTTCCCACGAGGCTTTCCAGTTTTTCCCACAGGGCTGTCCACGTGCCACCTTGGTGTGAGTCGATCTCGCTTGAAAGTGAGGCAGTGCAGGGGAAAACAGGTTTCCCTGGAATGGACTGAGACATCTGGGGGACTCTGGGAATGGTGGCAGACCCTGGAGTTCCTCTCGCTTTTCCTGTGGAGGAGCGCCTCCTCTTGAGAAGCTATGGGAACGCCGGGATTCTTTCCCGACCACGCGGGAAAGGATCCATCCTCTCGAGCTAGGAGGCGGAATCGGGGCTCCTCTGGATGTGGGCGGGACTCTCGTGCTTCCTCTCCAGTGGATACGGGTATGTCGGGGAACTTCTTGAGTTGCAGCAAGGGTGTGAAACCCGTTTGGAAATTCCAGAGGTTTAGGTGTGATTAGCCTCGAGACGCCTCAGCGGAAATGGGCCTCATATCGCCTGGAGGGGAGAACCTCCAGGATTTTCTCGAGTTTCGGCAGGAGCTCTCGACTGCGACGGGGACCTCAGGGACCCGCTCTGGTGGCCTCAGGAAAAGGCCTGTCCCCATGGAGTTGCTCGGGGCCTCTCGGGATTCCTCTCCCGTCGATGCCGGAGCCTAAGACTTGTGTGGAGTCGGTGCCGAAACCTGAGGATTCCTGTCCAGTGCTGATATGGATCTTGGGGTACTCTTGGAGTCTCCCCAGGGGAGTCAGTCCTCGTCTCGAGTGGGGGCATGCACGTGCGGTTCCTCTCGAGCTGTAGCAGCAGTGACACGCTGCCCTTCACGTGGATCAAGGGATCTGTGTGGCTTTCCCTCGAGGCTTTCCCATGAGGCTTTCCACAAGGCTTTCCAACAGGGCTGTCCCATGTGCCACCGTGGTGTGAATCGATCCTCGGCTTGAAAGTCGAGGCAGTGAAGGGAAAACAGGTTTCCCTGGAATGGACTGAGACATCTGGGGGACTCTGGGAGTGGTGGCACGACCTTGGAGTTCTAGTCGCCTTTCCTGTGGAGAGCGCCTCCTCTTGAGATGCAAAGGGAACGCCGGGAATTCTTTCCCGAACACTGAGGGAAACGATCCGTCCTCTCGAGCTAGGAGGCGGAAATGGGGCTCCTCTGGCTGTGGGCAGGATGCTCGTGCTTCCTCTCGAGTGGAGACGTGTATGTCGGGGAACTTCTTGAGTTGCAGCAAGGGTGTGAAGGACCCTTTGGATCTTCCTGAGGTTATGTGTGATTAGCCTCGAGATGCCTCAGCGGAAACGGGCCTCATCTTGTCTGGAGGGGAGAACCTCTGGGATTTTCTCAAGTTGCGGCAGGTTCTCGCGACTTACGACGGGGACCTCAGGGATCTGCTCTGGTGGCCTCAGGAAAGGCCACTCCCCAAGCGAGTTGCTCGGGGCCTCTTGGGATTCCACTCCTGTCGATGCCGGGGCCTAAGACCTTGTGTGGAGTCGGTGCCGGAACCTGAGGATTCCTCTCCAGTGCTGACATGGATCTTGGGGTACTTCTGGAGTTTCCCCAGGGTAGTCAGTCCTCGTCTCAAGTGGGAGCAGGCACGTGCGCTTTCCTCCCGAGCTGTAGCAGCAATGTCACGCTTCCCGTCGAATGGATCAAGGGATCTGTGGCTTTCCCTCAAGGCTTTCCCTCGAGGCATTTACACGAGACTTTCCCACAGGGCTGTCACACGTGCCACCGTGGTGTGAGTCGATCCTCGGCTTGAAAGTCGAGGCAGTGCAGGGAAAACAAGTTTCCCTGGAATGGACTGAGATATCTGGGGACTCCGGGAATGGTGTCATGACCGTGGAGTTCCTCTCGCCTTTCCTGTGGAGAGTGCCTCCTCATCAGATGCGCCGGGAACGATGGGAATTCTTTCCCGAACACGCAGTGAAAGGATCCCTCCTCTGGAGCTAGGAGGCGGAAACGCGGCTCCTCTGGATGTGGGCGGGACTCTCGTGCATCCTCTCGAGTGGAGACGGGTATGTCGGGGAAATTCTTGAGTTGCAGCAAGGGTGTGAAGGACCCTTTGGAAGTTCCTGAGGTTAGGTGTGATTAGCCTCAAGACGTCTCAGCGGAAATGGGCCTCATCTTGTCTGGAGGGGAGAACCTCCTGGATTTTCTCAAGGTGCGGCTGGTTCTCGCGACTTACGACGGGGACCTCAGGGACCCACTCTCTTGGCCTCAGGAAAGGCCAGTTCCCAAGCGAGTTGCTCGGGGGCCTCTTGGGATTCCTCTCCCGTCTATGCTGGGGCCTAAGACCTTGTGTGGAGTCGGTGCCGGAACCTGAGGATTCCTCTCCAGTGCTGACATGGATCTTGGGGTACTTCTGGAGTCTCCCCAGGGGAGTCAGTCCTCGTCTCGAGTGGGGGCATGCACGTGCGCTTTCCTCCCGAGCTGTAGCAGCGGTGTCATGCTTCCCGTCGAGTGGATCAAGGGATCTGTGGTTTTCCCTCAAGGCTTTCCCTCGAGGCATTTACACGAGTCTTTCCCACAGGGCTGTCGCACGTGCCACTGTGGTGTGAGTCGATCCTCGGCTTGAAAGTCGAGGCAGTGCAGGGAAAACAGGTTTCCCTGGAATGGACTGAGACATCTGGGGGACTCGGGGAATGGTGGCACGACCCTGGAGTTCCTCTCGCCTTTCCTGTGGAGAGCGCCTCCTCATGAGATGGGACGGGAACGCCAGGAATTCTTTCCCGACCACAGTGAAAGGATCCCTTCTCTCGAGCTAGCAGGCGGAAACGCGGCTCCTCTGGATGAGGGCGGGACTCTCGTTCCTCCTATCGAATGGAGACGGGTGTTTCGGGGAACTTTTTGAGTTGCAGCAAGGGTGTGAAGAACTCTTTGGAAGTTCCATAGGTGAGGTGTCATTAGACTCGAGACGTCTCAGCGGAAATGGGCCTCATCTCGCCTGCAGGGGAGAACCTCCTGGATTTTCTCGAGTTGCGGCAGGTGCTCTCGACTTACGACGGGAACCTCAGGGACCCGCTCTGGTGGTCTTAGGAAAGGCCAGTCACCATGCGAGTTCCTCGGGGCCTCTCAGGATTCCTCTCCCGCCGATGCCGGGGCCTAAGACCTTGTGTGGAGTCGGTGCCAGAACCTGAGCATTCCTCTCCAGTGCTGACATGGATCTTGGGGTGCTTCTGGAGTATCCCAAGGGGAGTCAGTCCTCGTCTCGAGTGGGGGCATGCACGTGCGCTTTCCTCCCGAGCTGTAGCAGCAGTGTCACGTTTCCCTTCGCGTGGATCAAGGGATCTGTGGCTTCTCTCGAGGCTTTCCCGGAGGGCTGTTCCATGTGCCACAGTGGTGTGAGTCGATCCTCGGCTTGAAATCGAGGCAGTGCAGGGAAAACAGGTTTCCCTGGAATGGACTGAGACATCTGGGGGACTCTGGGAATGGTGGCACGACCCTGGAGTTCCTCTCGGCTTTCCTGTGGAGAGCGCCTCCTCTTGAGATGCGACGGGCACGCCGGGAATTCTTTCCCGACCACGCAGCGAAAAGATCCCTCCTCTCGAGCTAGGAGGAGAAAACGGGACTCCTTTGGATGTGAGCGGGACTCTCGTGCTTCCTCTTGAGTGGAGACGGGTATGTCGGGGAACTTCTTGAGTTGCAGTAAGGGTGTGAAGGACCCTTTGGAAGTTCCAGAGGTTAGGTGTGATTAGCCTCGAGACGCCTCAGCGGAAATGGGCCTCATCTCGCCTGGAGGGGAGAACCTCCTGGATTTTTTCGAGTTGCGGCAGGTGCTCTCGACTTACCACGGGGACCTCAGGGACCCGCTCTGGTGGTCTTAGGAAAGGCCAGTCCCCATTCGAGTTGCTCGGGGCCTCTCATGATTCCTCTCCCGTCGATGCCGGGGCCTAAGACCTTGTGTGGAGTCGGTGCAAGAACCTGAGCATTCCTCTCCAGTCCTGACATTGAACTTGGGGTACTTCTGGAGTCTCCCCAGGGGAGTCAGACCTCGTCTCCAGTGGGGGCATGCACGTGAGCTTTCCTCCCAGCTGTAGCAGCAGGGTCACGCTTCCCTTCTGGATCAACGGATCTGTGGCTTTCTCTCGAGGCTTTCCCGCAGAGCTGTCCCATGTGCCACCGTGGTGTGAGTCGATCCTTGGCTTGAAAGTCGAGGCAGTGCAGGGAAAACAGGTTTCCCTGGAAAGGACTGAGACATCTGGGGGACTCTGGGAATGGTGGCAGGAACCTGGAGTTCCTCTCGCCTTTCCTGTGGAGAGCGCCTCCTCTTGAGATGCGACGGGCGCGCCGGGAATTATTTCCCGACCACGCAGGTAAAGGATCCCTCATCTCGAGCTAGGAGGAGGAAACGGGGCTCCTCTGGATGTGGGCGGGACTCTCCTGCTTCCTCTCGAGTAGAGACGGTATGTCGGGGAACTTCTTGAGTTGCAGCAAGGGTGTGAAGGACCCTTTGTTAGTTCCAGAGAGTTAGGTGTGATACCTCGAGACTCCTCAGCGGAAATGGGCCTCATCTAGCCTGGAGGGGAGAACCTCCTGAATTTTCTCGAGTTGTGGCCGGTGCTCTCGACTTACCACCGGGACGTCAGGGACCCGACTGGTGGACTCAGGAAAGGCCAGTCCCCATGCGAGTTGCTCGGGGGCCTCTCAGGATTCCTCTCCCCGTCTATGCCGGGGCCCAAAGAAATTGTGTGGAGTCGGTGCCGGAACCTGAGGATTCCTCTCCAGTGCTGACATGGATCTTGGGGTACTTCTGGAGTCTCCCCAGGGCAGTCAGTCCTCGTGTCGAGTGGGGGCATGCACGTGCGCCTTCCTCCCGAGCTGTAGCAGCAGTGTCACGCTTCCCTTCGCATGGATCAAGGGATCTGGGGCTTTCCCTCGAGGCTTTCCCGAGTCTTTGGGCTGTCCCACGTGCCACCTTGGTGTGAGTCCATTTGGCTTGAAAGATGAAGCAGTGCAGGGAAAACAGGTTTCCCTGGAATGGACTGAGACATCTGGGGGACTCTGGGAATGGTGGCACGACCCTGGAGTTCCTTTCGCTTTTTCCTGTGGAGAGCGCCTCCTCTTGAGATGCGACGGGAATGCCGGGAATTCTTTCCCGAACACGCGGGAAAGGATCCCTCTCTCGAGCTAGGAGGCGGAATCGGGGCTCCTCTGGATATGGACGGGACTCTCGTGCTTCCTCTCGAGTGGAGACGGGTATGTCGGGGAACTTCTTGAGTTGCAGCAAGGGTGTGAAGGACCCGTTGGAAGTTCCACAGGTTAGGTGTGATTAACCTCGAGACGCCTCAGCGGAAATGGGCCTCATATCGCCTGGAGGGGAGAACCTCCAGGATTTTCTCGAGTTTCGACAGGTTCTCTCGACTGCGACGGGGACCTCAGGGACCCGCACTGGTGACCTCAGGAAAGGCCAGTCCCCATGGAGTTGCTCGGGTGCCTCTCGGGATTCCTCTCCCGTCGATGCTGGAGCCTAAGACCTTGTGTGGAGTCGGTACGAAACCTGAGGATTCCTGTCCAGTGCTGACATGGATCTTGGGGTACTCTTGGAGTCTCCCCAGGGGAGTCATTCCTCGTTTCGAGTGGGGCAGGCACGTGCGCTTTCCTCTCGAGCTGTAGCAGCAGTGTCACGCTTCCCTTGGCGTGGATCAAGGGATCTGTGGCTTTCCCTCGAGGCTTTCCCACGAGGCTTTCCCACGAGGCTTTCCCACAGGGCTGTCACACGTGCCACCGTGGTGTGAGTCGATCCTCGGCTTGAAAGTCGAGGGCAGTGCAGGGAAAACAAGTTTCCCTGGAATGGACTGAGATATCTGGGGACTCCGGGAATGGTGTCATGACCGTGGAGTTCCTCTCGCCTTTCCTGTGGAGAGTGCCTCCTCATCATATGCGCTGGGAACGATGGGAATTCTTTCCCGAACACGCAGTGATGAAAGGATCCCTCCTCTCGAGCTAGGAGGCGGAAACGCGGCTCCTCTGGATGTGGGCGGGACTCTCGTGCATCCTCTCGAGTGGAGACGGGTATGTCGGGGAAATTCTTGAGTTGCAGCAAGGGTGTGAAGGACCCTTTGGAAATTCCTGAGGTTAGGTGTGATTAGCCTCAAGACGTCTCAGCGGAAATGGGCCTCATCTTGTCTGGAGGGGAGAACCTCCTGGATTTTCTCAAGGTGCGGCTGGTTCTCGCGACTTACGACGGGACCTCAGGGACCCACTCTCTGGCCTCAGGAAAGGCCAGTTCCCAAGCGAGTTGCTCGGGGGCCTCTTGGGATTCCTCTCCGTCTATGCTGGGGGCCTAAGACCTTGTGTGGAGTCGGTGCCGGAACCTGAGGATTCCTCCAGTGGCTGACATGGATCTTGGGGTACTTCTGGAGTCTCCCCAGGGGAGTCAGTCCTCGTCTCGAGTGGGGGCATGCACGTGCGCTTTCCTCCCGAGCTGTAGCAGCGGTGTCATGCTTCCCGTCGAGTGGATCAAGGGATCTGTGGTTTTTCCCTCAAGGCTTTCCCTCGAGGCATTTACACGAGTCTTTCCCACAGGGCTGTCGCACGTGCCACTGTGGTGTGAGTCGATCTCGGCTTGAAATTCGAGGCAGTGCAGGGAAAACAGGTTTGCCTGGAATGGACTGAGACATCTGGGGGACTCTGGAATGGTGGCACGACCCTGGAGTTCCTCTCGGCTTTTCCTGTGGAGAGCGCCTCCTCTTGAGATGCGACGGGCACGCCGGGAATTCTTTCCCGACCACGCAGCGAAAGATCCCTCCTCTCGAGCTAGGAGGAGAAAACGGGACTCCTTTGGATGTGAGCGGGACTCTCGTGCTTTCCTCTCGAGTGGAGACGGTATGTCGGGGAACTTCTTGAGTTGCAGTAAGGGTGTGAAGGACCCTTTTGGAAAGTTCCAGAGGTTAGTGTGATTAGCCTCGAGACGCCTCAGCGGAAATGGGCCTCATCTCGCCTGGAGGGGAGAACCTCCTGGATTTTTCGAGTTGCGGCAGGTGCTCTCGACTTACCACGGGGACCTCAGGGACCGCTCTGGTGGTCTTAGGAAAGGCCAGTCCCCATTCGAGTTGCTCGGGGGCTCTCATGGATTCCTCTCCCGTCGATGCCGGGGCCTAAGACCTTGTGTGGAGTCGGTGCAAGAACCTGAGCATTCCTCTCCAGTCCTGACATTGAACTTGGGGTACTTCTGGAGTCTCCCCAGGGGAGTCAGACCTCGTCTCCAGTGGGGGCATGCACGTGAGCTTTCCTCCCAAGCTGTAGCAGCAGGGTCACGATTCCCTTCGCGTGGATCAACGGATCTGTGGCTTTCTCTCGAGGCTTTCCCGCAGAGCTGTCCCATGTGCCACCGTGGTGTGAGTCGATCCTTGGCTTGAAAGTCGAGGCAGTGCAGGAAAACAGGTTTCCCTGGAAGGACTGAGACATCTGGGGGACTCTGGGAATGGTGGCAGGAACCTGGAGTTCCTCTCTCGCCTTTCCTGTGGAGAGCGCCTCCTCTTGAGATGCGACGGGCGCGCCGGGAATTATTTTCCCGACCACGCAGGGAAAGGATCCCTCCTCTCGAGCTAGGAGGAGGAAAACGGGCTACTCTGGATGTGGGCGGGACTCTCCTGCCTTCCTCTCGAGTAGAGACGGGTATGTCAGGAACTTCTTGAGTTGCAGCAAGGGTGTGAAGGACCCTTTGTTAGTTCCAGAGGTTAGGTGTGTGATAGCCTCGAGACTCCTCAGCGGAAATGGCCTCATC
>NW_017197798.1:0-7922 GCF_001704415.2 Capra hircus
CTCAGGAAAGACGCAGTCCGCCTTGCTTGCGAGTTTTCGGGGGCCTCTCGGGGCCTCTCGGGTTTCCTCTCGCCGTCGATGCTTGGGCCTAAAACCTTGTGTGGAGTCAGTGCCGGAACCTGAGGATTCATCTCCAGTGCTGACATGGAGCTTGGGTACTTCTGGAGTCTCCCAGGGGAGTCAGTCCTCGTCTCGAGTGGAGGTATGCACGTGCACTTTCCTCCCCGAGCTGTAGCAGCAGTGTCACGCTTCCCTTCGCGTGGATCAAGGGATCAGGGGCTTCCCTCGAGGCTTTCCACAGGGCTGTCCCACGTGCCACGTGGTGTGAGTCGATCCTCGGCTTGAAAGTCGAGGCAGTGCAGGGAAAACAGGTTTCCCTGGAATGGACTGAGACATCTGGGGGCTCTGGGAATGTGGCACGACCCTGGAGTTCCTCTCGCCTTTCCTGTGGAGAGCGCCTCCTCTTGAGATGCGACGGGAACGCCGGGAATTTCTTTCCCGACCACGCAGGGAAAGTATCCCTCCTCTCGAGCTAGGAGGCGGAAACGGGTCTCCTCTGGATGTGGGCGGGACTCTCGTGCTTCCTGTCGAGTGGAGACGGGCATGTTGGGGAACTTCTTGAGTTGCAGCAAGGGTGTGAATGACCCTTTGGAAGTTCCAGAGTTTAGGTGTGATTAGCCTCGAGACCCTCAGCGGAAATGGGCCTCATCTCGCCTGGAGGGAGAACCTCCTGGATTTTCTCGAGTTGGCAGGTGCTCTCGACTTACGACGGGACCTCAGGGACCCCTCTGTGGCCTCACGAAAAGGAAGTCCCCATGCGAGTTGCTCATGGGTCTCTCGGGATTCGTCTCCCGTCGATGCCGGGACCTAAGATCTTGTGTGGAGTCTGTGCCAAAACCTGAGGATTCCTCTCCAGTGCTGACATGTATCTTGGGGTTTCTGGAGTCTCCCCAGGGGAGTCAGTCCTCGTCTCGAGTGGGCATGCACGTGCGCTTTCCTCCGAGCTGTAGCAGCAGTGTTGAGCTTCCTTTCGCGTGGATCAAGGGATCTGTGGCTTTCCCTCGAGGCTTTCCCACGAGCTTTCCACGGCTTTCCCACAGGACTGTCCACTGCCACCTGGTGTGAGTCGAACCTCTTCTTGAAAGTCGAGGCAGTGCAGGGAAAACAGGTTTCCCTGGAATGGACTAAGACATCTGTGGGACTCTGGAATGGTGGCACGACCCTGGAGTTCCTCTCGCCTTCCTGTGGAGAGCGCCCCTCTTGAGATGCGATGGGAACGCCGGGAATTCTTTCCCGACCACGCAGGGAAAGGATCCCTCTCTCGAGCTAGGAGGCGGAAACGGGGCTCCTCTGGATGTGGGCGGGACTCTCGTGCTTCCTCTCGAGTGGAGACGGTATGTTGGATCTGCTTGAATTGCAGAAAGGGTGTGAAGGACCCTTTGGAAGTTCCAGAGGTTAGGTGTGATTAGCCTTGAGAGAACTCAGTGGAAATGGGCCTCATCTCGCCTGAAGGGAGAACCTCCTGGATTTTCTCAAGTTGCGGCAGGTGCTCTCGACTTACGACGGGGACCTCAGGGACCCGCTCTGGTGGCCTCAGGAAAGGCCAGTCCCCATGCGATTTTGCTCGGGGCCTCTCGGGATTCCTCTCCCATCGATGCCAGGGCCTAAGACCTTGTGTGGAGTCGGTGCGGAAACTGAGATTCCTTTCCAGTGCTGACATGGATCTTGGGGTACTTCTGGAGTCTCCCCAGGGGAGTCAGTCCTCGTCTCGAGTGGGGGCATGCACGTGCGCTTTCCTCCCGAGCTGTAGCAGCAGTGTCACGCTTCCCTTCGCGTGGATCAAGGGATCAGGGCTTTCCCTCGAGGCTTTCCCACGAGGCTTTTTTCCCACAGGGCTGTCCCACGTGCCACCGTGGTGTGAGTCGATCCTCGGCTTGAAAGTCGAGGCAGTGCAGGGAAAACAGGTTTCCCTGGAATGGACTGAGACATCTGGGGGACTCTGGGAATGTGGCACGACCCTGGAGTTCCTCTCGCCTTTCCTTTGGAGAGCGCCTCCACTTGAGATGCGACGGGAACGCCGGGAATTCTTTCCCGACCACGCAGGGAAAGGATCCCTCCTCTCGAGCTAGGAGGCGGAAACGGGGCTCCTCTGGATGTGGGCGGGACTCTCGTGCTTCCTCTCGAGTGGAGTCGGGTATGTCGGGAAACTTCTTGAGTTGCAGCAAGGGTGTGAAGGACCCTTTGAAAGTTCCAGAGTTTAGGTGTGATTAGCCTCGAGACGCCTCAGCGGAAATGGGCCTCATCTCGCCTGGAGGGGAGAACCTCCTGGATTTTCTCGAGTTTCGGCAGGTGCTCTCGACTTACGACGGGGACCTCAGGGACCCGCTGTGGTGGCGTCAGGAAAGGCCAGTCCCCATGCGAGTTGCTCCGGGGTCTCTCGGGATTCCTCTCACCGTCGATGCCGGGCCTAAGATCTTGTGTGGAGCCAGTGCCGGAACCTGAGGATTCCTCTCCAGTGCTGACATGGATCTTGAGGTACTTCTGGAGTCTCCCCAGGGGAGTCAGTCCTCGTCTCGAGAGGGGGCATGCACGTGCGCTTTCCTCCCAGCCGTAGCAGCAGTGTCACGCTTCCCTTCGAGTGGATCAAGGTATCTGTGGCTTTCCCTCGAGGTTTTCCCACGAGGCTTTCCCACGAGGCTTTCCCACAGCGCCGTCCCACCTGCCACCGTGGTGTGAGTCGATCCTCGGCTTGAAAGTCGAGGCAGTGCAGGGAAAGCAGGTTTCCCTGGAATGGACTGAGACATCTGGGGGACTCTGGAATGGTGGCACGGCCCTGGAGTTCCTCTCGCCTTTCCTGTGGAGAGCGCCTCCTCTTGAGATGCGACGGGAACGCCGGGAATTCTTTCCCCACCACGCAGGGAAAGGATCCCTCCTCTCGAGCTAGGAGGCAGAAACGGGGCTCCTCTGGGATGTGGGCGGGACTCCCGTGCTTCCTCTCGAGTGGAGTCGGGAATGTTGCGAAACTTCTTGAGTTGCAGCAAGGCGTGTGAAGGACCCTTTGGAAGTTCCAGAGTTTAGGTGTGATGAGCCTCGAGACGCCTCAGCGGAAATGGGCCTCATCTCGCCTGGGAGGGGAGAACCTCCTGGATTTTCTCGAGTTGTGGCAGGTGCTCTCGACTTACGACGGGGACCTCAGGGACCCGCTCTGGTGTCCTCAGGAAAGGCCAGTCCCCATGCGAGTTGTTCGGGGGCCTCTCGGCAGGCTTCTCGGGTTTCCTCTCCCGTCGATGCTGGGGCCTAAGACCTTGTGTGGAGTCAGTGCCGGAACCTGAGGATTCCTCTCCAGTGCTGACATGGATCTTGGGGTTACTTCTGGGAGTCTCCCCAGGGGAGTCAGTCCCTCGTCTCAAGTGGGGCATGCACGTGCGCTTTCCTTCCGAGCTGTAGCAGCAGTGTCGCACTTCCCTTCGCGTGGATCAAGGGATCTGTGGCTTTCCCTCGAGGCTTTCCCACGAGGCTTTCCCACAGGGCTGTCCCACGTTGCCACCGTGGTGTGAGTCGATCCTCGGTCTTGAAAGTGGAGGCCAGTGCCAGGGAATACAGGTTTCCCTGGAATGGACTGAGACATCTGGGGGACTCTGGGAATGGTGGCACGACCCTGGAGTTCCTCTCGCCTTTCCTTTGGAGAGCGCCTCCCCTTGAGATGCGACGGAAAATGCCGGGAATTCTTTCCTGACCACGCAGGGAAAGGATCCCTCCCTCGAGCTAGGAGGCGGAAACGGGGGCTCCTCTGGATGTGGGCGGGACTCTCGTGCTTCTTTCGAGTGGAGTCGGGTATGTCGGGGAACTTCTTGAGTTGCAGCAAGGGTGTGAAGGACCCTTTGGAAGTTCCAGAGGTTAGGTGTGATTAGCCTCGGAGATGCCTCAGCGGAAATGGGCCTCATCTCGCCTGGAGGGGAGAACCTCCTGGATTTTCTCGAGTTGTGGCAGGTGCTCTCGACTTACGACGGGGACCTCAGGGACCCGCTCTGGTGGCCTCAGGAAAGGCCAGTCCGCATGCGAGTTGCTCGGGGGCCTCTCGGGATTCCTCTCCCGTCGATGCCGGGGCCTAAGACTGCCGGGAGCCAGTGTGAGGTAGCCCGCCCGTGACAAGGTTATGAGGAAGGAAGCTGACATACGCAAGGCGTGCTCAGACTTCAGGGATTCCTCTTGAAATTTTTAAGCACGTACCCCAACAAAAATCTGCCGGTTTTTGTGCTCTGCTTTTTCACTCTTCTGACCTTTTCTGGAAAAAGTCAATTCAGGCCGTTAGTCTTCTGCATTTGAAAGAGTGTTTCAATCCAAAAACCCTCTGATTTCTTTCTAGCCTGCCTGTAGGACTCGTACAGCTGCGCTTGTGATTGTTTGAGGCCTCCTGACCGCAGGAGGCACAGGAAGCTTAAAACATCCTAGGAATGCAGGAGCTTCCGAGGAGTCAAAATCTTTAGAATAGGACTGATTAAAAGTTTCATTTTTGGGGTCAATGCTTGCTGCCAAATTTTCATATCCTTTATTTTTAGATATAGTTGGTATATAGAAAAACAAGTAGTAGACCTGGTATTAGCAACATTAGATCTTTGAGTTAAGTACCTTCTTTGTTATAACCCACTGCACCTTTGTTCTATAGAGATGTAACTTTAATGCTTTAAGGAGATGCAGATTAAAGAAAAACACTTCAGGGGAAACAAAATTAACATTCATTAAGGAAGAGAGCCAAAAAGTGTTAACAAGCCTCTTGGCCAGAAGATAATGTAAATCACCTGAGACCTTTTGTATACAAAATGATATACAGAAAGAATCTGGGTTGCGAACACTATATAATTTTGTGTTATCCATTGATCTCCATGTTTTATCAAAAGTATAAAAGGCCTTCTGAACAATAAAGGAGGAGGCCAGGGGCCGGGGGCCAGATTCTCGGACCAGCTTCTCGAACTAGTCTCTCAGCCTGGTTTCTTGGGACTCTGGCTCCCCCCGTGTCTTTCTCTCTCTTTCTTCTTCTCTAACTTTCCTTCTCTCTGCTCTTTACTATAACTTCAGGATGAATCTCCACCTGGAGTGCGGAGTCTCGCCAGGTCTACTTACTTGCCCTGGCTGTTAAGACCCGCACGAAAGGGAGCTTAAGGCGAGGCACCCTTAGATATTCAAGCGGGCGCCGGTGGCCAACGTAGGAGGTGCAAATTCCTTGTCTGGAATTTTATTGACCGTCCGAGTAAACCAAGCTATTCAGCCTTCTTCCTCCACTTAATCTTCTTACTACACTATAGTTTCCTAATCTAATCTTACATTAATAAATAAACAAGTCTTTCCACGCCAACGCCGTCCACCCTTCGAATTCCCTGGATCCACCGGGGCTGGACCCCCGGCATCAGACCTTGTGTAGAGTCGGTGCCGGAACCTGAGGATTCCTCTCCAGTGCTGACATGGATCTTGAGGTACTTCTGGAGTCTCCCCAGGGGAGTCAGTCCTCGTCTCGAGAGGGGGCATGCACGTGCGCTTTCCTCCCCAGCCGTAGCAGCAGTGTCACGCTTCCCTTCGAGTGGATCAAGGTATCTGTGGCTTTCCCTCGAGGTTTTCCCACGAGGCTTTCCCACGAGGCTTTCCCACAGCGCCGTCCCACCTGCCACCGTGGTGTGAGTCGATCCTCGGCTTGAAAGTCGAGGCAGTGCAGGGAAAGCAGGTTTCCCTGGAATGGACTGAGACATCTGGGGGACTCTGGGAATGGTGGCACGGCCCTGGAGTTCCTCTCGCCTTTCCTGTGGGAGAGCGCCTCCTCTTGAGATGCCGACAGGGAACGCCGGGAATTCTTTCCCCACCACGCAGGGAAAGGATCCCTCCTCTCGAGCTAGGAGGCAGAAACGGGGCTCCTCTGGATGTGGGCGGGACTCCCGTGCTTCCTCTCGAGTGGAGTCGGGAATGTTGCGAAACTTCTTGAGTTGCAGCAAGCGTGTGAAGGACCCTTGGAAGTTCCAGAGTTTAGGTGTGATTGAGCCTCGAGACGCCTCAGCGGAAATGGGCCTCATCTCGCCTGGAGGGGAGAACCTCCTGGATTTTCTCGAGTTGTGGCAGGTGCTCTCGACTTACGACGGGACCTCAGGGACCCGCTCTGGTGTCCTCAGGAAAGGCCAGTCCCATGCGAAGTTGTTCGGGGGCCTCTCGGCAGCTTCTCGGGTTTCCTCTCCCGTCGATGCTGGGGCCTAAGACCTTGTGTGGAGTCAGTGCCGGAACCTGAGGATTCCTCTCCAGTGCTGACATGGATCTTGGGGTACTTCTGGAGTCTCCCCAGGGGAGTCAGTCCTCGTCTCAAGTGGGGGCATGCACGTGCGCTTTCCTTCCGAGCTGTAGCAGCAGTGTCGCACTTCCCTTCGCGTGGATCAAGGGATCTGTGGCTTTCCCTCGAGGCTTTCCCACGAGGCTTTCCCACAGGGCTGTCCCACGTGCCACCGTGGTGTGAGTCGATCCTCGTCTTGAAAGTGGAGGCAGTGCAGGGAATACAGGTTTCCCTGGAATGGACTGAGACATCTGGGGGACTCTGGGAATGGTGGCACGACCCTGGAGTTCCTCTCGCCTTTCGGAGAGCGCTCCCCCTTGAGATGCGACGGAAATGCCGGGAATTCTTTCCTGACCACGCAGGGAAAGGATCCCTCCCCTCCAGCTACGGAACGGGGCTCCTCTGGATGTGGGCGGGACTCTCGTGCTTCTTTCGAGTGGAGTCGGGTATGTCGGGGAACTTCTTGAGTTGCAGCAAGGGTGTGAAGGACCCTTTGGAAGTTCCAGAGGTTAGGTGTGATTAGCCTCGAGATGCCTCAGCGGAAATGGGCCTCATCTCGCCTGGAGGGGAGAACCTCCTGGATTTTCTCGAGTTGTGGCAGGTGCTCTCGACTTACGACGGGGACCTCAGGGACCCGCTCTGGTGGCCTCAGGAAAGGCCAGTCCGCATGCGAGTTGCTCGGGCCTCTCGGGATTCCTCTCCCGTCGATGCCGGGGCCTAAGACTGCCGGGAGCCAGTGTGAGGTAGCCCGCCCGTGACAAGGTTATGAGGAAGGAAGCTGACATACGCAAGGCGTGCTCAGACTTCAGGATTCCTCTTGAAATTTTTAAGCACGTACCCCAACAAAAATCTGCCGGTTTTTGTGCTCTGCTTTTTCACTCTTCTGACCTTTTCTGGAAAAAGTCAATTCAGGCCGTTAGTCTTCTGCATTTGAAAGAGTGTTTCAATCCAAAAACCCTCTGATTTCTTTCTAGCCTGCCTGTAGGACTCGTACAGCTGCGCTTGTGATTGTTTGAGGCCTCCTGACCGCAGGAGGCACAGGAAGCTTAAAACATCCTAGGAATGCAGGAGCTTCCGAGGAGTCAAAATCTTTAGAATAGGACTGATTAAAAGTTTCATTTTTGGGTCAATGCTTGCTGCCAAATTTTCATATCCTTTATTTTTAGATATAGTTGGTATATAGAAAAACAAGTAGTAGACCTGGTATTAGCAACATTAGATCTTTGAGTTAAGTACCTTCTTTGTTATAACCCACTGCACCTTTGTTCTATAGAGATGTAACTTAATGCTTTAAGGAGATGCAGATTAAAGAAAAACACTTCAGGGAAACAAAATTAACATTCATTAAGGAAGAGAGCCAAAAAGTGTTAACAAGCCTCTTGGCCAGAAGATAATGTAAATCACCTGAGACCTTTTGTATACAAAATGATATACAGAAAGAATCTGGGTTGCGAACACTATATAATTTTGTGTTATCCATTGATCTCCATGTTTTATCAAAAGTATAAAAGGCCTTCTGAACAATAAAGGAGGAGGCCAGGGGCCGGGGGCCAGATTCTCGGACCAGCTTCTCGAACTAGTCTCTCAGCCTGGTTTCTTGGGACTCTGGCTCCCC
>NW_017197799.1:0-7922 GCF_001704415.2 Capra hircus
GAACCTGAGGATTCCTCTCCAGTGCTGACATGGAGCTTGGGGTACTTGTGGAGTCTCCTCAGTGGAGTCAGACCTCGTCTCGAGTGGGGCATGCACGTGCGCTTTCCTCCCGAACTGTAGCAGCAGTGTCACGTTTCCCTTCGCGAGGATCAAGGGATCTGTGTCTTTCCCTCGAGGCTTCCCCACGAGTGTTTCCAACGAGGCTTTCCCACAGGCTGTCCCACGTACCACCCTGGTGTGAGTCGATCCTCGCTTGAAAGTCGAGGCAGTTCAGGGAAAACAGGTTTCCCTGAATGGACTCAGACATCTGGGGAGTCTGGGAATGGTGGCCACGACCCTGGAGTTCCTCTCGCCTTTCCTGTGGAGAGCGCCTCCTCTTGAGATGCGACGGGAACGCCGGAATTCTTGACCGACCAGCAGGGAAAGGATCCCTCCTCTCGAGATAGCAGGCAGAAACGGGCTCCTCTGGATGTGGGTGGGACTCTCGTGCTTCCTCTCGAGTGGAGACGGGTATGTTGGGGAACTTCTTGAGTTGCAGCAAGGGTGTGAAGAACCTTGTGGAATTTCCAGAGGTTTGGTGTGATTAGCCTCGAGACGCCGCATTGGAAATGGGCCTCATCTCGCCTAGAGGGGAGAACCTCCTGGATTTTCTCGAGTTGCGGCAGGTGCTCTCGACTTACGACGGGGACCTCAGGGACCCGCTCTGGTGGCCTCAGGAAAGGCCAGTCCCCATGCGAGATGCTCGCGGGCCTCTCGGGATTCCTCTCCCGTCGATGCCGGGGCCTTAAGTACCTTGTGTGGAGTTGGTGCCGGAACCTGACGATTCCTCTCCAGTGCCGACATGGATCTGGGGTACTTCTGGAGATCTCCCCAGGTGGAGTCAGACCCTCGTCTCGAGTGGGGGGCATGCACGCGCGCTTTCCTCCCGAACTATAGCAGCAGTGTCGCGTTCCCTTCGCGTGGATCAAGGGTTCTGTGGTCTTTCACTCGAGCTTTTCCCCATCCAGGGCTCTCCCACGTGTCCACCGTCGGTGTGAGTCGATCCTGGCTTGTAAGTGGAAGCAGTTCAGGGAAAACAGGTTTCCCTGGAATGGACTGAGACATCTGGGGGATTCGGGGAATGGTGGCACGACCCTGGATTTCCTACTCGCCTTTCCTGTGGAGAGTGCCTCCTCTTGAGATGCGACAGGAACGCGGGGAATTCCTTTCCCCACCACGCAGGGAAAGGATCCCTCCTCTCGAGATAGCAGGCAGGAACGGGGCTCCTCTGGATGTGGGCGGGACTCTCGTGCTTCCTCTCGAGTGGAGACGGGTAAGTCGGGGAACTTCTTGAGTTGCAGCAAGGGTGTGAAGGACCCTTTGGTAGTTCCAGAGGTAAGATGTGATTAGCCTCGAGACGACTCAGCGGAAAATGGGGCACATCTCGCCTGGAGGGGAAGAACCTCCTGGATTTTCTCGAGTTGCGGCAAGGGCTCTCGACTTACGACGGGGACCTCAGGGACCCGTAACTGGTGCCGCAGGAAAGGCCAGTCCCCATGCGAGTTGCTCGGGGGCCTCTCCGGGATTCCTCTCCCGTCGATGCCGGGGCCTAATATCTTTGTGTGGAGTTGGTGCCGGACCTGTGAATTCCTCTCCTGTGCTGACATGGATCTTGGGGTACGTCTGGAGACTACCCAGGGGAGTCACTCCTCGTCTCGAGTGGGGGCATGCACGTGCCCTTTCCTCCCGAGCTCTAGGAGCAGTGTCACGCTTCCTTCAGGTGGATCAAGGGATCAGGGGCTTTCCCTCGAGGCTTTCCCACGAGGCTTTCCCACAAGGCTTTATCACAGGGCTGTCCCACGTGCCACCGTGGTGTGAGTCGATCCTCGGCTTGAAAGTCGAGGCAGTGCAGGGAACACAGATTTCCCTGGAATGGACTGAGACATCTGGGGGACTCTGGGAATGGTGGCACGACCCTGGAGTTCCTCTCGCCTTTCCTGTGGAGAGCGGCCTCCTCTTGAGATGCGACGGGAACGCCGGGAATTCTTTCCCGACCACGCAGGGACAGGATCCCGCCTCTCGAGCTAGGAGTCGGAATCGGGGCTCCTCTGGATGTGGGCAGAACTCTCGTGCATTCCTCTCGAGTGGAGACGGGTATGTCGGGGAACTTGCTTGAGTTGCAGCAAGGGTGTGAAGGACCCTTTGGCTAGTTCCAGACGTAAGGATGTGATTAGACCTCCGAGACGACTCAGCGGAAATGGGGCACATCTCGCCTGGAGGGGAGAACCTCCTGGATTTTCCTCAGTTGCGGCAAGGGCTCTCGACTTACGACGGGGACCTCAGGGACCCGTACTGGTGGCCTGCAGGAAAGGCCAGTCCCCATGCGAGTTGCTCGGGGGCCTCTCGGGATTCCTCTCCCGTCGATGCCGGGGCCTAATATCTTGTGTGGAGTTGGTGCCGGACCTGTGGATTCCTCTCCTGTGCTGACATGGATCTTGGGGTACGTCTGGAGACTACCCAGGGGAGTCACTCCTCGTCTCGAGTGGGGCATGCACGTGCCCTTTCCTCCCGAAGCTCTAGGAGCAGTGTCACGCTTCCATTCAGGTGGATCAAGGTATCAGGGGCTTTCCCTCGAGGCTTTCCCACGAGGCTTTCCCACAAGGCTTTATCACAGGGCTGTCCCACGTGCCACCGTGGTGTGAGTCGATCCTCGGCTTGAAAGTCGAGGCAGTGCAGGGAACACAGATTTCCCTGGAATGGACTGAGACATCTGGGGGACTCTGGGAATGGTGGCACGACCCTGGAGTTCCTCTCGCCTTTCCTGTGGAGAGCGCCTCCTCTTGAGATGCGACGGGAACCGGGAATTCTTTCCCGACCACGCAGGACAGGATCCCGCCTCTCGAGCTAGGAGTCGGAATCGGGGCTCCTCTGGATGTGGGCAGAACTCTCGTGCATCCTCTCGAGTGGAGACGGGTATGGGAACTTGTTGAGTTGCAGCAAGGGTGTGAAGGACCCTTTGGCTGTTCGAGACGTTAGTGTGATTAGACTCGAGACGCCTCAGCGGAAATGGCTTCATCTCGCCTGGAGGAAGAATCTCCTGGATTTTCTCGAGTTGCGGCATGTGCTCTCGACTTACGACGGGGACCTCAGGGACCCGCTCTGGTGGCCTCAGGAAAGGCCAGTCCCCATGCGAGTTGCTCGGGGCCTCTCGGGATTCCTCTCCCGTCGATGCCGGGGCCTAAGACCTTGTGTGGAATTGTTGCCGGAACCTGACGATTCCTCTCCAGTGCCGACATGGATCTTGGGGTACTTCTGGAGTCTCCCCAGTGGAGTCAGTCCTCGTCTCCAGTAGGGGCATGCACGTGCGCTTTCCTTCCGAGCTGTAGCAGCAGTGTAACGATTCCATAGGCGTGGACCAAGGGATCTGTGGCTTTCGCTTGAGGCTTTCCCACGAGGCTTTCCCACGAGGCTTTCCCACAGGGCTGTCCCACGTGCCACCGTGGTGTGAGTCGATCCTAGGCTTGAAAGTCGAGGCAGTACAGGGAAAACAGGTTTGCCTGAATGGACTGAGACATCTGGGGGACTCTGGGAATGGTGGCACGACCCTGGAGTTCCTCTCGCCTTTCCTGAGGAGAGCGCCTCCTCTTGAGATGCGACGGGAATGCCGGAATTCTTTCCCGACCACTCAGGGAAAGGATCCCTCCTCTCGAGCTAGTAGGCGGAAACGAGATACTCTGGATGTGGCGGGACTCTCGTGCTTCCTCTCGAGTGGAGACGGGTATGTCGGGAACTTCTTGAGTTGCAGGAAGGTGTGAAAGACCGTTTGGAAGTTCCAGAGGTTAGGTGTGATTAGCCTCGAGACGCCTCAGCGGAAATGGGCCTCATCTCGCCTGGAGATGAGAACCTCCTGGATTTTCTCGAGTTGCGGCAGGTGCTCTCGACTTACGACGGGACCTCAGGACCCGCTCTGGTGGCCTCAGGAAAGGCCAGTCCCCATGCTAGTTACTCGGGGGCCTCTCGGGATTCCTCTCCCATCGATGCCAGGCCTAAGACCTTGTGTGGAGTCGATGCCGGAACCTGAGGATTCCTCTCCAGTGCTGACATGGATCGTGGGGTACTTGTGGAGTCTCCTCAGTGGAGTCAGTCCTCGTCTCGAGTGGGGGCATGCACGTGCGCTTTCCTCCGAACTGTAGCAGCAGTGTCACGTTTCCCTTCGCGAGGATCAAGGGATCTGTGTCTTTCCCTCGAGGCTTCCCACGAGTGTTTCCAACGAGGCTTTCCCACAGGGCTGTCCCACGTACCACCCTGGTGTGAGTCGATCATCGGCTTGAAAGTCGAGGCAGTTCAGGGAAAACAGGTTTCCCTGAATGGACTGAGACATCTGGGGGACCCTGGAATGGTGGCACGACCCTGGAGTTCCTCTCGCCTTTCCTGTGGAGAGCGCCTCCTCTTGAGATGCGACGGGAACGCCCGGATTCTCTTGACCCAGCAGGGAAAGGATCCCTCCTCTCGAGCTAGGAGGCGTAAACGGGCTCCTCTGAATGTGGCGGACTCTCGTGCTTCCTCTCGAGTGGAGACGGGTATGTTGGGGAATTCTTGAGTTGCAGCAAGGTGTGAAGAACCTTGTGGAAGTTCCAGAGTTTGGTGTGATTAGCCTCGAGACGCCGCATTGGAAATGGGCTCATCTCGCTAGAGCGGAGAACTCCTGGATTTTCTCGAGTTGCGGCAGGTGCTCTCGACTTACGACGGGACCTCAGGGACCGCTCTGGTGCCTCAGGAAAGGCAGTCCCATGCGAATGCTCCGGGCTCTCAGGATTCCTCTCCCGTCGATGCGGGCTTAAGTCCTTGTGTGGAGTTGGTGCGGAACTGACGATTCCTCTCAGTGCCGACATGGATCTGGGGTACTTCTGGAGACTCCCAGGGAGTCAGCCTCGTCTCGAGTGGGCATGCACGCGCGCTTTCCTCCCGAGCTATAGCAGCAGTGCGCGGTTCCTTCGCGTGGATCAAGTGTTCTGTGGCTTTCACTCGAGCTTTTCCCACAGGCTCTCCACGTGCCACCGTGTGTGAGTCGATCCTTGCTTGTAAGTGGAAGCAGTGCAGGAAAACAGGTTTCCTGGAATGGACTGAGACATCTGGGGATTCGGGAATGGTGCACGACCCTGGATTTCTCTCCCTTTCCTGTGAGAGTGCCTCTCTTGAGATGCGACAGGAACGCGGGAATTCTTTCCACCACCAGGAAAGGATCCCTCCTCTCGAGATAGCAGCAGAACGGCTCCTCTGATGTGGCGGACTCTCGTGCTTCTCTCGAGTGGAGACGGGTAAGTCGGGAACTTCTGAGTTGCAGCAGGGTGTGAAGGACCTTTGGTAGTTCCAGAGTAAGATGTATTAGCCTCGAGACGACTCAGCGGAAATGGGCCATCTCGCCTGGAGGGGAGAACCTCCTGGATTTTCTCGAGTTGCGGCAAGGGCTCTCGACTTACGACGGGGACTCAGGACCGTACTGGTGGCGCAGAAAGGCCAGTCCCATGCGAGTTGCCGGGGCCTCTCGGATTCTCTCCCGTCGATGCGGGCTAATATCTGTGTGGAGTTGTGCCGACTGTGAATTCCTCTCCTGTGCTGACATGGATCTTGGGTAGTCTGGAGACTACCAGGGAGTCACTCCTCGTCTCGAGTGGGGCATGCACGTGCCTTTCCTCCCGAGCTCTAGGAGCAGTGTCACGCTTCCTTCAGGTGGATCAAGGGATCAGGGGCTTTCCCTCGAGGCTTTCCACGAGGCTTTCCACAAGGCTTTATCACAGGCTGTCCACGTGCCACCGTGTGTGAGTCGATCCTCGGCTTGAAAGTCGAGGCAGTGCAGGAACACAGATTTCCCTGAATGGACTGAGACATCTGGGGACTCTGGAATGGTGGCACGACCTGGAGTTCTCTCGCCTTTCCTGTGAGAGCCTCCTCTTGAGATGCGACGGGAACGCCGGGAATTCTTTCCCGACCACGCAGGGACAGGATCCCGCCTCTCGAGCTAGGAGTCGGAATCGGGCTCCTCTGGATGTGGGCAGAACTCTCGTGCATCCTCTCGAGTGGAGACGGGTATGTCGGGGAACTTGTTGAGTTGCAGCAAGGTGTGAAGGACCTTTGGCTGTTCGAGACGTTAGGTGTGATTAGACTCGAGACGCCTCAGCGGAAATGGGCTTCATCTCGCCTGGAGGGAAGAATCTCCTGGATTGTCTCGAGTTGCGGCAGGTGCTCTCGACTTACGACGGGACCTCAGGGACCCGCTCTGGTGGCCTCAGGAAAGGCCAGTCCCCATGCGAGTTGCTCGGGGCCTCTCGGGATTCCTCTCCCGTCGATGCCGGGCCTAAGACCTTGTGTGGAGTTGTTGCCGGAACCTACGATTCCTCTCCAGTGCCGACATGGATCTTGGGGTACTTCTGGAGTCTCCCCAGTGGAGTCAGTCCTCGTCTCCAGTAGGGGCATGCACGTGCGCTTTCCTCCGAGCTGTAGCAGCAGTGTAACGATTCCAAGCGCGTGGACCAAAGGGATCTGTGGCTTTCGCTTGAGGCTTTCCCACGAGCTTTCCCACGAGCTTTCCCACAGGCTGTCCCACGTGACACCGTGGTGTGAGTCGATCCTAGGCTTGAAAGTCGAGGCAGTACAGGGAAAACAGTTTGCCTGAATGGACTGAGACATCTGGGGACTCTGGAATGGTGGCCACGACCCTGGAGTTCCTCTCGCCTTTCCTGAGGAGAGCGCCTCCTCTTGAGATGCGACAGGAATGCCGGAATTCTTTCCCGACCACTCAGGGAAAGGATCCCTCCTCTCGAGCTAGTAGGCGGAAACGGAGATACTCTGGATGTGGCGGGACTCTCGTGCTTCCTCTCGAGTGGAGACGTATGTCGGGGAACTTCTTGAGTTGCAGGAAGGGTGTGAAAGACCGTTTGGAAGTTCCAGAGTTTAGTGTGATTAGCCTCGAAACGCCTCAGCGGAAATGGCCTCATCTCGCCTGGAGATGAGAACCTCCTGGATTTTCTCGAGTTGCGGCAGGGTGCTCTCGACTTACGACGGGGACCTCAGGACCCGCTCTGGTGGCCTCAGGAAAGGCCAGTCCCCATGCTAGTTACTCGGGGCCTCTCGGGATTCTCTCCCGTCGATGCCAGGGCCTAAGACCTTGTGTGGAGTCGATGCCGAACCTGAGGATTCCTCTCCAGTGCTGACATGGAGCTTGGGTACTTGTGGAGTCTCCTCAGTGGAGTCAGACCTCGTCTCGAGTGGGGGCATGCACGTGCGCTTTCCTCCCGAACTGTAGCAGCAGTGTCACGTTTCCCTTCGCGAGGATCAAGGATCTGTGTCTTTCCCTCGAGGCTTCCCCACGAGTGTTTCCAACGAGGCTTTCCCACAGGCTGTCCCACGTACCACCCTGGTGTGAGTCGATCCTCGGCTTGAAAGTCGAGGCACTTCAGGGAAAACAGGTTTCCCTGAATGGACTCAGACATCTGGGGAGTCTGGAATGTGGCACGACCCTGGAGTTCCTCTCGCCTTTCCTGTGGAGAGCGCCTCCTCTTGAATGCGACGGGAACGCCGGGAATTCTTGACCGACCAGTCAGGGAAAGGATCCCTCCTCTCGAGATAGCAGGCAGAAACGGGCTCCTCTGGATGTGTGGTGGGACTCTCGTGCTTCTCTCGAGTGGAGACGGGTATGTTGGGGAACTTCTTGAGTTGCAGCAAGGGTGTGAAGAACCTTGTGGAATTCCAGAGGTTTGGTGTGATTAGCCTCGAGACGCCGCATTGAAATGGCCTCATCTCGCCTAGAGGGGAGAACCTCCTGGATTTTCTCGAGTTGCGGCAGGTGCTCTCGACTTACGACGGGGACCTCAGGGACCCGCTCTGGTGGCCTCAGGAAAGGCCAGTCCCCATGCGAGATGCTCGCGGGCCTCTCGGATTCCTCT
>NW_017197800.1:0-7921 GCF_001704415.2 Capra hircus
GTGTGTGAGAGACGTAGGTTCCCTAGCACTCTCCTCCCGCAGCAGAGACATGTGCAGGTGGTTGGGGCCTGATCCTGCGTGTCTGGGTTCCCCACAGCCTCAACTCAGGGGAAAGCAGCCCTGAGGCAAGACTGCTGGAGGAGCCCTGCGCGCGCCGCCTGATAGGCGAGAGCACAGCCAGCAGTGTAGCGAGCCTCCTCGGGGAGAAGAGGAGGCAGCCGAGCCAGTCAAGAGGAAAGCCCTGCTTGCACGGAGCTAAGTGGGCCTCCAGTACGGCAGAGCTCTAGCTCTGCTCAGAGCCCCGATCTGGCAGAGTTTCTGGCGAGGCTGCTCGGCCGGGGTCGCCTTGCCCAGACTTGCCTTGCTTTTAGGCTCCTCCCCAGGAAGGAGCTGTCTGAGCGAGCCTGGGAGACGCCACTGGTGCCTTCCTTGCCTCAGCTCCAATCCTGCCTTGCCTTTGCACATAGGTGCCAGGCGTCGTTGGGAGGGCTTAGGGGGTGGTGGGTTGCACACTGCCAAGGGCTTCAGCAGTGAGAGCTCTGTCAGAGGGAAGGGAAGGGCAACTGCAGGGCTCCTCCAGCGGTTTCTAGGCCGCCTAGAATCAGCGCCGCACCGAGAGCACCAGGCTCCCAGGGCCCCTGGCTGGGGTTTTCAGCCCCGCACACACGGAGGCTGATTCCTTGGGTGCCCAGAAAGTGTATGACAGACGTAGGTTCCCTAGCACTCTCCTCCCAGCAGAGACATGTGCAGGTGGTTGGGGGGCCTGATCCTGCGTGTCTGGGTTCCTGCCCACAGCCCAACTCAGGGGAAGCAGCCCTGAGGCAAGACCTGCTGGAGGAGCCCTGCGCCCCCGCCTGATAGGCGAGTGCACAGCCAGCAGGGAAGCGAGCCTCCTCGGGGGAAGAGGAGGCAGCCCAGCCCCGTCAAGTTGAAAGCCCTGCTTGCACGGAGCTAAGTGCGCCTCCAGTACGGCAGAGCTCTAGCTCTGCTCAGAGCCGATCTGGCAGAGTTCCTGGCGCGAGGCTCTGCTCTGCGGGGCTAGCCTTGCCCAGACTTGCCTTGCTTTTAGGCTGCCTCTCCAGGAAGGAGCAGGCAGCAGGAGCCTGGGAGTCGCCACTGGGCCTTTCTTGCCTCAGCTCCAATCCTGCCTTGCCTTTGCACTTAGGTCCCAGTCCTCCTTAAGGAGAGCTTAGGGGCTGGTGGGTTGCACACTGCCAAGGGCTCCAGCAGTGAGAATTCTGTCAGAGGGAAGGGAAGGGCAACTGCAGGGCTCCTCCAGCGGTTGCTTGGCCGCCCAGATTCAGCGCCACACGGAGAGCACCAGGCTCCCAGGGCCCCTGGCTGGGGTTTTCAGCCCGCACACACGGAGGCTGATTCCTTGGGTGCCCAGAAAGTGTATGACAGACGTAGGTTCCCTAGCACTCTCCTCCCCAGCAGAGACATGTGCAGGTGTTTTGGGGCCTGATCCTGCGTGTCTGGGTTCCTGCCCCAGCCCAACTCAGGGGAAGCAGCCCTGAGGCAAGACCTGCTGGAGGAGCCCTGCGCCCGCCTGATAGGCGAGTGCACAGCCAGCAGGGAAGCGAGCCTCCTCGGGGGAAGAGGAGGCAGCAAGTCCCCGTCAAGCTGAAATCCTGCTTACACGAAGCTAAGTGCGACTCCAGTACGGCAGATCTCTAGCTCTGTTCAGAGGCCCGATCTGGCAGAGTTCCTGGCACCAAGATGCTCTGCCATAGGCGAGCCTTGCGCAGACTTGCCTTGCTTTAAGGCTCCTCCCCAGGAAGGAGCAGGCTGTGTGAGGCTCGGAAACGCCACTGGCGCCTTCCTGGCTTCAGCTCTACCCTGCCTTGCCTTTGCACTTAGGTCCCAAGCGTCCTTGAGGAGGGCTTAGGGGCTGGTGGGTTGCACACTGCCAAGGGCTCCAGCAGTGAAAGCTCTGTCAGAGGGAAGCGAAGGGCAACAGCAGGGCTCCTTCAGCGGTTCCTTGGCCGCCCAGACAAAGCTCCGCACGGAGAGCACCAGGTTCCAAGGGCCCCTGGCTGGGTTTTGCATCCCACACTCCCAGAGGCTGACTCCGTGGGTGCCTAGAAGTGTGTGAGAGACGTAGGTTCCCTAGCACTCTCCTCCCCAGCAGAGACATGTGCAGGTGGTTGGGGCCTTATCCTGCGTGTCTGGGTTCCCGCCACAGCCTCAACTCAGGGGAAGCAGCCCCTGAGGCAAGACCTGCTGGAGGAGCCCTGCGCGCCGCCCTGATAGGCGAGAGCACAGCCAGCAGTGTAGCGAGCCTCCTCGGGAGAAGAGGAGGCAGCCGAGCCCAGTCAAGAGGAAAGCCCTGCTTGCACGGAGCTAAGTGGGCCTCCAGTACGGCAGAGCTCTAGCTCTGCTCAGAGCCCGATCTGGCAGAGTTTCTGGCGCGAGGCTGCTCGGGGGGCTCGCCTTGCCCAGACTTGCCTTGCTTTTAGGCTCCTCCCCAGGAAGGAGCTGTCTGAGCGAGCCTGGGAGACGCCACTGGTGCCTTCCTTGCCTCAGCTCCAATCCTGCCTTGCCTTTGCACATAGGTGCCAGGCGTGGTTGGGGAGGGCTTAGGGGGTGGTGGGTTGCACACTGCCAAGGGCTTCAGCAGTGAGAGCTCTGTCAGAGGGAAGGGAAGGGCAACTGCAGGGCTCCTCCAGCGGTTTCTAGGCCGCCTAGAATCAGCGCCACACGGAGAGCACCAGGCTCCCAGGGCCCCTGGCTGGGGTTTTCAGCCCCGCACACACGGAGGCTGATTCCTTGGGTGCCCAGAAAGTGTATGACAGACGTAGGTTCCCTAGCACTCTCCTCCCCAGCAGAGACATGTGCAGGTGTTTGGGGCCTGATCCTGCGTGTCTGGGTTCCTGCCCACAGCCCCAACTCAGGGGAAGCAGCCCCTGAGGCAAGACCTGCTGGAGGAGCCCTGCCCCCCGCCTGATAGGCGAGTGCACAGCCAGCAGGGAAGCGAGCCTCCTCGGGGGAAGAGGAGGCAGCAAGTCCCCGTCAAGCTGAAATCCCTGCTTACACGAAGCTAAGTGCGACTCCAGTACGGCAGATCTCTAGCTCTGTTCAGAGGCCCGATCTGGCAGAGTTCCTGGCACCAAGATGCTCTGCCATAGGCGAGCCTTGCGCAGACTTGCCTTGCTTTAAGGCTCCCTCCCCAGGAAGGAGCAGGCTGTGTGAGGCTCGGAAACGCCACTGGCGCCTTCCTGGCTTCAGCTCTACCCCTGCCTTGCCTTTGCACTTAGGTCCCAAGCGTCCTTGAGGAGGGCTTAGGGGCTGGTGGGTTGCACACTGCCAAGGGCTCCAGCAGTGAAAGCTCTGTCAGAGGGAAGCGAAGGGCAACAGCAGGGCTCCTTCAGCGGTTCCTTGGCCGCCCAGACAAAGCTCCGCACGGAGAGCACCAGGTTCCAAGGGCCCCTGGCTGGGTTTTGCATCCCCACACTCCCAGAGGCTGACTCCGTGGGTGCCTAGAAAGTGTGTGAGAGACGTAGGTTCCCTAGCACTCTCCTCCCCAGCAGAGACATGTGCAGGTGGTTGGGGCCTTATCCTGCGTGTCTGGGTTCCCGCCACAGCCTCAACTCAGGGGAAGCAGCCCCTGAGGCAAGACCTGCTGGAGGAGCCCTGCGCGCCCGCCTGATAGGCGAGAGCACAGCCAGCAGTGTAGCGAGCCTCCTCGGGAGAAGAGGAGGCAGCCGAGCCCAGTCAAGAGGAAAGCCCTGCTTGCACGGAGCTAAGTGGGCCTCCAGTACGGCAGAGCTCTAGCTCTGCTCAGAGCCCCGATCTGGCAGAGTTTCTGGCGCGAGGCTGCTCGGCCGGGGGCTCGCCTTGCCCAGACTTGCCTTGCTTTTAGGCTCCCTCCCCAGGAAGGAGCTGTCTGAGCGAGCCTGGGAGACGCCACTGGTGCCTTCCTTGCCTCAGCTCCAATCCTGCCTTGCCTTTGCACATAGGTGCCAGGCGTCCTTGGGGAGGCTTAGGGGGTGGTGGGTTGCACACTGCCAAGGGCTTCAGCAGTGAGAGCTCTGTCAGAGGGAAGGGAAGGGCAACTGCAGGGCTCCTCCAGCGGTTTCTAGGCCGCCTAGAATCAGCGCCGCACCGAGAGCACCAGGCTCCCAGGGCCCCTGGCTGGGGTTTTCAGCCCCGCACACACGGAGGCTGATTCCTTGGGTGCCCAGAAAGTGTATGACAGACGTAGGTTCCCTAGCACTCTCCTCCCCAGCAGAGACATGTGCAGGTGTTTGGGGCCTGATCCTGCGTGTCTGGGTTCCTGCCCACAGCCCCAACTCAGGGGAAGCAGCCCCTGAGGCAAGACCTGCTGGAGGAGCCCTGCGCCCCCGCCTGATAGGCGAGTGCACAGCCAGCAGGGAAGCGAGCCTCCTCGGGGGAAGAGGAGGCAGCAAGTCCCCGTCAAGCTGAAATCCCTGCTTACACGAAGCTAAGTGCGACTCCAGTACGGCAGATCTCTAGCTCTGTTCAGAGGCCCGATCTGGCAGAGTTCCTGGCACCAAGATGCTCTGCCATAGGCGAGCCTTGCGCAGACTTGCCTTGCTTTTAAGGCTCCCTCCCCAGGAAGGAGCAGGCTGTGTGAGGCTCGGAAACGCCACTGGCGCCTTCCTGGCTTCAGCTCTACCCCTGCCTTGCCTTTGCACTTAGGTCCCAAGCGTCCTTGAGGAGGGCTTAGGGGCTGGTGGGTTGCACACTGCCAAGGGCTCCAGCAGTGAAAGCTCTGTCAGAGGGAAGCGAAGGGCAACAGCAGGGCTCCTTCAGCGGTTCCTTGGCCGCCCAGACAAAGCTCCGCACGGAGAGCACCAGGTTCCAAGGGCCCCTGGCTGGGTTTTGCATCCCCACACTCCCAGAGGCTGACTCCGTGGGTGCCTAGAAAGTGTATGAGAGACGTAGGTTCCCTAGCACTCTCCTCCCCAGCAGAGACATGTGCAGGTGGTTGGGGCCTTATCCTGCGTGTCTGGGTTCCCGCCCACAGCCCCAACTCAGGGGAAGCAGCCCCTGAGGCAAGACCTGCTGGAGGAGCCCTGCGCGCCCGCCTGATAGGCGAGAGCACAGCCAGCAGTGTAGCGAGCCTCCTCGGGAGAAGAGGAGGCAGCCGAGCCCAGTCAAGAGGAAAGCCCTGCTTGCACGGAGCTAAGTGCGCCTCCAGTACGGCAGAGCTCTAGCTCTGCTCAGAGCCCCGATCTGGCAGAGTTTCCTGGCGCGAGGCTGCTCGGCCGGGCTCGCCTTGCCCAGACTTGCCTTGCTTTTAGGCTCCCTCCCCAGGAAGGAGCTGTCTGAGCGAGCCTGGGTCGCCACTGGTGCCTTCCTTGCCTCAGCTCCAATCCTGCCTTGCCTTTGCACTTAGGTGCCAGGCGTCCTTGGGGAGGGCTTAGGGGGTGGTGGGTTGCACACTGCCAAGGGCTTCAGCAGTGAGAGCTCTGTCAGAGGGAAGGGAAGGGCAACTGCAGGGCTCCTCCAGCGGTTCTTGGCCGCCCAGATCAGCGCCGCACGGAGAGCACCAGGCTCCCAGGGCCCCTGGCTGGGGTTTTCAGCCCCGCACACACGGAGGCTGATTCCTTGGGTGCCCAGAAAGTGTATGACAGACGTAGGTTCCCTAGCACTCTCCTCCCAGCAGAGACATGTGCAGGTGTTTGGGGCCTGATCCTGCGTGTCTGGGTTCCTGCCCACAGCCCCAACTCAGGGGAAGCAGCCCCTGAGGCAAGACCTGCTGGAGGAGCCCTGCGCCCCGCCTGATAGGCGAGTGCACAGCCAGCAGGGAAGCGAGCCTCCTCGGGGGAAGAGGAGGCAGCAAGTCCCCGTCAAGCTGAAATCCCTGCTTACACGAAGCTAAGTGCGACTCCAGTACGGCAGATCTCTAGCTCTGTTCAGAGGCCCGATCTGGCAGAGTTCCTGGCACCAAGATGCTCTGCCATAGGCGAGCCTTGCGCAGACTTGCCTTGCTTTAAGGCTCCCTCCCCAGGAAGGAGCAGGCTGTGTGAGGCTCGGAAACGCCACTGGCGCCTTCCTGGCTTCAGCTCTACCCCTGCCTTGCCTTTGCACTTAGGTCCCAAGCGTCCTTGAGGAGGGCTTAGGGGCTGGTGGGTTGCACACTGCCAAGGGCTCCAGCAGTGAAAGCTCTGTCAGAGGGAAGCGAAGGGCAACAGCAGGGCTCCTTCAGCGGTTCCTTGGCCGCCCAGACAAAGCTCCGCACGGAGAGCACCAGGTTCCAAGGGCCCCTGGCTGGGTTTTGCATCCCCACACTCCCAGAGGCTGACTCCGTGGGTGCCTAGAAAGTGTGTGAGAGACGTAGGTTCCCTAGCACTCTCCTCCCAGCAGAGACATGTGCAGGTGGTTGGGGCCTTATCCTGCGTGTCTGGGTTCCCGCCCACAGCCTCAACTCAGGGGAAGCAGCCCCTGAGGCAAGACCTGCTGGAGGAGCCCTGCGCGCCCGCCTGATAGGCGAGAGCACAGCCAGCAGTGTAGCGAGCCTCCTCGGGAGAAGAGGAGGCAGCCGAGCCCAGTCAAGAGGAAAGCCCTGCTTGCACGGAGCTAAGTGGGCCTCCAGTACGGCAGAGCTCTAGCTCTGCTCAGAGCCCCGATCTGGCAGAGTTTCTGGCGCGAGGCTGCTCGGCCGGGGGCTCGCCTTGCCCAGACTTGCCTTGCTTTTAGGCTCCCTCCCCAGGAAGGAGCTGTCTGAGCGAGCCTGGGAGACGCCACTGGTGCCTTCCTTGCCTCAGCTCCAATCCTGCCTTGCCTTTGCACATAGGTGCCAGGCGTCGTTGGGGAGGGCTTAGGGGGTGGTGGGTTGCACACTGCCAAGGGCTTCAGCAGTGAGAGCTCTGTCAGAGGGAAGGGAAGGGCAACTGCAGGGCTCCTCCAGCGGTTTCTAGGCCGCCTAGAATCAGCGCCGCACCGAGAGCACCAGGCTCCCAGGGCCCCTGGCTGGGGTTTTCAGCCCCGCACACACGGAGGCTGATTCCTTGGGTGCCCAGAAAGTGTATGACAGACGTAGGTTCCCTAGCACTCTCCTCCCCAGCAGAGACATGTGCAGGTGGTTGGGCCTGATCCTGCGTGTCTGGGTTCCTGCCCACAGCCCCAACTCAGGGAAGCAGCCCCTGAGGCAAGACCTGCTGGAGGAGCCCTGCGCCCCCGCCTGATAGGCGAGTGCACAGCCAGCAGGGAAGCGAGCCTCCTCGGGGAAGAGGAGGCAGCCCAGCCCCGTCAAGTTGAAAGCCCTGCTTGCACGGAGCTAAGTGCGCCTCCAGTACGGCAGAGCTCTAGCTCTGCTCAGAGCCCCGATCTGGCAGAGTTCCTGGCGCGAGGCTGCTCTGCCGGGGGCTAGCCTTGCCCAGACTTGCCTTGCTTTTAGGCTGCCTCTCCAGGAAGGAGCAGGCAGCAGGAGCCTGGGAGTCGCCACTGGCGCCTTTCTTGCCTCAGCTCCAATCCTGCCTTGCCTTTGCACTTAGGTCCCAGTCCTCCTTAAGGAGAGCTTAGGGGCTGGTGGGTTGCACACTGCCAAGGGCTCCAGCAGTGAGAATTCTGTCAGAGGGAAGGGAAGGGCAACTGCAGGGCTCCTCCAGCGGTTGCTTGGCCGCCCAGATTCAGCGCCACACGGAGAGCACCAGGCTCCCAGGTCCCCTGGCTGGGGTTTTCAGCCCGCACACACGGAGGCTGATTCCTTGGGTGCCCAGAAAGTGTATGACAGACGTAGGTTCCCTAGCACTCTCCTCCCAGCAGAGACATGTGCAGGTGTTTGGGGCCTGATCCTGCGTGTCTGGGTTCCTGCCCACAGCCCCAACTCAGGGGAAGCAGCCCCTGAGGCAAGACCTGCTGGAGGAGCCCTGCGCCCCGCCTGATAGGCGAGTGCACAGCCAGCAGGGAAGCGAGCCTCCTCGGGGGAAGAGGAGGCAGCAGCCCCGTCAAG
>NW_017197801.1:0-7920 GCF_001704415.2 Capra hircus
CAAGCCGAGGATCGACTCACACCACTGTAGCATGTGGGACAGCCCTGTGGAAAAGCCTCGTGGGAAAGCCTCGAGGGAAAGCCTCGAGGGAAAGCCACAGATCCCTTGATACACGCGAAGGGAAGCGTGACACTGCTGCTACAGCTCGGGAGGAAAGCGCACGTGCATGCCCCCACTCGAGACGAGGACTTACTCCCTGGGGAGACTCCAGAAGTACCCCAAGAACCATGTCTGCACTGGAGAGGAATCCTCAGGTTATGACACCAACTCCACACAAGGTCTTAGGCCCGGCATCGATGGGAGAGGAATTCCGAAAGGCCCCTGAACAACTCGCATGGGTACTGGCCTTTCCTGAGGCCACCAGAGCGGGTCCCTGAGGTCCCCGTCCTAAGTCGAGAGCACCTGCCGCAACTCGAGAAAATCCAGGAGGTTTCCCCTCCAGGCGAGATGAGGCCCTTTTCCGCTGAGACGTCTCGAGTCTAATCACACCTAAATTCTGGAACTTCCAAAGGGTCCTTCACACCCTTGCTGCAACTCAAGAAGTTCCCCGACATACCCGTCTCCACTCGAGAGGAAGCACGAGAGCCCAGCCCACATTCAGATGAGCCGTGTTTCCGCCTCGTAGCTCGAGAGGAGGGATCCTTTCCCTGCGTGTCCGGAAAGAATTCCCGGCGTTCCTGTCGCATCTCAAGAGGAGGCGCTCTAAACAGTAAAGGTGAGAGGAACTCCAGGTCGTGCCACCATTCCCAGAGTCCCCCGGATGTCTCAGTCAATTCCAGGGAAACCTGTTTTCCCTGCACTGCCTCGACTTTCAATCCGAGGATAGAGTCACACCACGGTGGAACGTGGGAAAGCCTCGAGGGAAAGCCTCGTGGGAAAGCCTCGAGGGAAAGCTCGTGGGAAAGGCTCGAGGTAAAGAAACAGATCCCTTGATCCACGTGAAGGGAAGCCTGACACTGCTGATACAGCTTGGGAGGTAAGCGCACGTGCATGCCCCCCACTCGAGACGAGGACTGACTCCCAGGGGAGTCTCCAGAAGTACCCCAAGATCCATGTCAGCATTGGAGAGAAATCCTCAGGTTCCAGCAACGACTCCACACAAGGTCTTAGGCCCCGGCATCTCCGGCAGAGCAATCCCGAGAGGCCCTCTAGCAACTCGCATCGGGACTGGCCTTTCCTGAGGCCACCAGAGTGGGTCCCTGAGGGCCCCGTCGTAAGTCGAGGGCACCTGCCGCAACTCGAGAAAATCCTGGAGGTTCTCCCCTCTAGGCGAGATGATGCCAATTTCCACAGAGGCGTCTCGAGGGTAATCACATCTAACCTCTGGAACTTCCAAAGGATCCTTCACACCCTTGCTGCAACTCAAGAAGTTCCCCGACATACCAGACTCCACTCGAGAGGAAGCACGAGAGTCCCGCCCACATGCACAGGACCCCCGTTTCCGCCTCAAAGGACGAGAGGAGGAATCCTTTCCCTGCGTGGTGGGGAAAGAATTCCCGGCATTCCCGTCCCATCTCAAGAGGATGCGCTCTCCACAGGAAAGGCGAGAGGAACTCCAGGGTCGTGCCACCATTCCCAGAGTCTCCCAGATGTCTCAGTCCATTCCAGGGAAACCTGTTTTCCCTGCACTAACTCGACTTTTAAGCCAAGGATCGACTCACACCACGGGGGCACGTGGGACAGCCCTGTGAGAAAGCCTCGTGGGAAAGCCTCGTGGGAAAGACTCGAGGGAAATCCACAGATGCCTTGAACCACTCGAAGGGAAGCATGAAAATGCTGCTACAGCTCGCAGGAAAGCGCACGTGTATGCCCCCACTCGAGACGAGATCTGACTCCCCTGGGGAGACTCCAGAAGTACCCCAAGATCCATGTCAGCACTGGAGAGGAATCCTCAGGTTCCAGCACTGACTCCACACAAGGTCTTAGGCCCGGGCATCGACGGGAGAGGAATCCCGAGAGACCACCGAGCATCTCGCATGGGGACTGGCCTTTCGTGAGGCCACCAGAGCGGGTTCCTGAGGTCCCCGTTCGTAAGTCGAGAGGCACCTGCCCGCAACTGGAGAAAATCCAGGAGGTTCTCCCCTCCAGGCGAGATGAGGCCCATTTCCGCTGAGGCGTCTCGAGGCTAATCACACCTATCCTCTGGAACTTCCTATGGGTCCTTCACACCCTTGCTGCAACTCAAGAAGTTCCCCACATACCCGTCTCCACTCGAGAGGAAGCACGAGAGTCCCGCCCACATCCAGAGGAGCCCCCGTTTCCGCCTCCTAGCTCGAGAGTAGAGATCCTTTTCCTGCGTGTTGGGGAAAGACTTCCCGGCGTTCCCGACGCATCTCAAGAGGAGGCACTCTCCACAGGAAAGGCGAGAGGAACTCCAGGGTCGTGCCACCATTCCCAGAGACCCCCAGATGTCTCAATCCATTCCAGGGAAATCTGTTTTCCCTGCACTGCCTCGACTTTCAAGCCGAGGATCGACTCACACCACGATGCACGTGGGACAGCCCTGTGGGAAAGCCTCGTGGGAAAGCCTCGAGGGAAAGCCACAGATCCCTTGATCCACGGCAAGGGAAGCGTGACACTGCTGCTACAGATCAAGAGGAAATCGCACGTGAGTGCCCCAATTCCAGACGAGGACTGACTCCCCTGTGGAGAATCCAGAAGTACCCAAATCCATGTCAGCACTGGAGAGGAATCCTCAGGTTCCGGCAGCGATTCCACACAAGGTCTTAGGCCCGGCATCGACGGGAGAGGAATCCCGAGAGACCCCGAGCTACTCCATGGGACTGGCCTCTCCTGAGGCCTCCATAGCGGGTTCCTGAGGTCTCCGTCATATGTTGAGAGCACCTGCCACAACTCGAGAAAATCCAGGAGGTTCTCCCCTCCAGGCGAGATGAGGCCCATTTCCACTGAGGCATCTCGAGGCTAATCACACCTAACCTCTGGAACTGACAAAGGGTCCTTCACACCCTTGCTGCAACGCAAGAAGTTCCCCGACATACCCGTCTCCACTCGAGAGGAATCAGGAGACTCCCGCCCTCATCCAGAGAAGCCCCGTTTCTGCCTCCCAGCTCCAGAGGAGGGATCCATTCCCTGCGTGGTCGGGAAAGAATTCGCGGCGTTCCCGTCGCATCTCAAGAAGAGGCGCTATCCACAGGAAAGGCGAGAGGAACTCCAGGGTCGTGCCACCATTCCCAGAGTCCCCCAGATGTCTCAGTTCATTCCAGGGAAACCTGTTTTCCCTGTACTGCCTCGACTTTCAAGCCGAGGATTGACTCACACCACAGTGGCACGTGGGACAGCCCTGTGGGAAAGCCTTGCGGGAATGCCTCGTGGGAAAGCCTCCAGGGAAAGCCTCGTGGGAAAGCCACAGATCCCTTGATCCACGCGAAGGGAGCATGACACTGCTGCTACAGCTCGGGAGGAAAGCACATGTGCATGCCCCCACTCGCGACGAAGTCTGACTCCCCTGGGGAGACTCCAGAAGTACCCTAAGATCCATGTCAGCACTGGAGAGGAATCCTCAGGTTCCGGCACTGACTCCACACAAGGTCTTATGCCGGGGTCCAGCCCTGGTGGATCCAGGGAATTCGAAGGGTGGATGGCGTTGGCGTGGAAAGACTTGTTTATTTATTAATGTAAGATTAGATTAGGAAACTATAGTGTAGTAAGAAGATTAAGTGGAGGAAGAGGGCTGAATAGCTTGGTTTACGCGGAAGGCCAATAAAATTCCAGACAAGGAATTTGCACCACCTACGTTGGGCCACCGGCGCCCGCTTGAATATCTAAGGGTGCCTCGCCTTAAGCTCCCTTTCGTGCGGGTCTTAGCAGCCAGGGCAAGTAAGTAGACCTGGCGAGCCTCCGCACTCGAGGTGGAGATTCAGCCTGAAGTTAAAGTAAAGAGCAGAGAGAAGGAAAGTTAGAGAAGAAGAAAGAGAGAGAAAGACACGGGGGGAGCCAGAGTCCCATGAAACCAGGCTGAGAGACTAGTTCGAGAAGCTGGTCCGAGAAACTGGCCCCCGGCCCCTGGCCTCCTCCTTTATTGTTCAGAAGGCCTTTTATACTTTTGATAAAACATGGAGATCAATGGATAACACAAAATTATGTAGCATTCACAACCCAGATTATTTCTGTATATCATTTTGTATACAAAAGGTCTCAGGTGATTTACATTATCTTCTGGCCAAGAGGCTTGTTAACACTTTTTGGCTCTCTTCCTTAATGAATGTTAATTTTGTTTCCCCTGAAGTGTTTTTCTTTAATCTGAATCTCCTTAGAGCATTAAAGTTACATCTCTAATAAACAAAGGTGCAGTGGGTTATAACAAAGAAGGTACTTAACTCAAAGATCTAATGTTGCTAATACCAGGTCTACTACTTGTTTTTCTATATACCAACTATATCTAAAAATAAAGGATATGAAAATTTGGCAGCAAGCATTGACCTAAAAAATGAAACTTTTAATCAGTCCCATTCTAAAGATTTTGACTCCTCGGAAGCTCCTGCATTCCTAGGATGTTTTAAGCTTCCTGTGCCTCCTGCGGTCAGGAGGCCTCAAACAATCACAAGCACAGCTGTACGAGTCCTACAGGCAGGCTAGAAAGCCATCAGAGGGTTTTTGGATTGAATCACTCTTTCAAATGCAGAAGATTAACGCCCTGAATTGACTTTTTCCAGAAAAGGTCAGAAGAGTGAAAAAGCAGAGCACAAAACCGGCAGATTTTTGTTTGGGGTACATGCTTAAAATTTCCAGAGGGGGTCCCTGAAGTCTGAGCACGCCTTGCTTATGTCAGCTTCCTTCCTCATAACCTTGTCACGGGCGGGCTTCCTCACACTGGCTCCCGGCAGTCTTAGGCCCCGGCATCGACGGGAGAGGAATCCCGAGAGGCCCCGAGCAACTCGCATGGGGACTGGCCTTTCCTGAGGCCACCAGAGCGGGTCCCTGAGGTCCCCGTCGTAAGTCGAGAGCACCTGCCGCAACTCGAGAAAATCCAGGAGGTTCTCCCCTCCAGGCGAGATGAGGCCCATTTCCCCTGAGGCGATCGAGGCTAATCACACCTAACCTCTGGAACTTCCAAAGGGTCCTTCACACCCTTGCTGCAACTCAAGAAGTTCCCCGACATACCCGTCTCCACTCGAGAGGAAGCACAAGAGTCCCGCCCTCATCCAGAGGAGCCCCTTTTCCGCCTCCTAGCTCGAGAGGAGGGATCCTTCCCCTGCGTGGTCGGGAAAGAATTCCCTGCGTTTCCGTCGCATCTCAAGAGGAGGCGCTCTCCACAGGAAAGGCGAGAGGAACTCCACGGTCGTGCCACCATTCCAGAGTCCCCCAGATGTCTCAGTCCATTGCAGGGAAACCTGTTTTCCCTGCACTGCCTCGACTTTCAAGCCGAGGATCGACTCACACCACGGTGGCACGTGGGACAGCCCTGTGGGAAAGCCTCCTGGGCAAGCCTCGAGGGAAAGCCACAGATCCCTTGATTCACGCGAAGGGAACGTGACACTGCTGCTACAGCTCGAGAGGAAATCGCACGTGCATGCCCCAATTCGAGACGAGGACTGACTCCCCTGGGGAGACTCCAGAAGAACCCCAAATTCATGTCAGCACTGGAGAGGAATCCTCAGGTTCCGGCAGCGACTCCACACAAGGTCTTAGGCCCCAGCATCGACGGGAGAGGAATCCCGAGTGGCCCCCGATCAACTCGCATGGGGACTGACCTTTCCTGAGGCCACCAGAGCGGGTACCTGAGGTCCCCGTCGTAAGTCGAGAGCACCTTGCCACAACTCGAGAAAATCCAGGAGGGTCTCCCCTCCATGCGAGATGAGGCCCGTTTCCGCTGAGGCGTCTCGAGGCTAATCACACCTAACCTCTGGAACTTCCAAAGGGTCCTTCACACCCTTGCTGCAACTCAAGAAGTTCCCCAACATACCGGTCTCCACTCGAGAGGAATCACGAGAGTCCCGCATTCATCCAGAGGAGCCCGTTTCCGCCTCCTAGCTCGAGAGGAGGGATCCTTTCCCTGCGTGGTCGGGAAAGAATTCCCGGCGTTCCCGTCGCATTTTAATAGGAGGCGCTCTCCACAGGAAAGGGGAGAGGAACTTCAGGGTCGTGCCACCATTCCCAGAGTCCCCCAGATGTCTCAGTTCGTTCCAGGGATACCTGTTTTCCTGTACTGCCTCGAATTTCAAGCCGAGGATCGACTCACACCACGGTGGCACGTGGGACAGCCCTGTGGGAAAGCCTCGTGGGAAACCCTCTTGGCAAAGCCTCGAGTGATAACCACAGATCCCTTGATCCATGGGAAGGGAAGCGTGACACTGCTGCTACAGCTCGGGAGGAAAGCGCTCGTGGATGCCCCCACTCGAGCCGAGGTCTGACGCCCCTGGGGAGACTCCAGAAGTCCCCGAAGATCCATGTAGGCACTGGAGAGGAATCCTCAGGTTCCGGCACTAACTCCACACAAGGTCTTAGGCCCCGGCATCGCCGGGAGAGGAATCCCGAGAAGCCCAAGAGCAACTTGCATGGGGACTGGCCTTTCATGAGGCCACCAGAGCGTGTCTCTGCGGTCCAAGTCGTAAGTCGAGACCTCCAGCTGCAACTCGAGAAAATCCAGGAGGTTCTCCCCTCCAGGCGAGATGTGGCCCATATCCGATGAGGCGTCTCGAGGCTAATCAACAAGCGTCTGGAACTAACAAAGGGGCCTTCAAACCCTAGCTGCACTCAAGAAGTTCCCCGAAATACCCCTCTCCACTCGAGAGGAAGCACGAGAGTCTTGCCCACATCCAGAGGAGCCCGTTTCCGCCTCATAGCTCGAGAGGAAGGATCCTTTCCCTGCATTATCCGGAAAGAATTCCCGGCGTTCCCCTCGCATCTCAAGAGGAGGCGAAACCACAGGAAAGGCGAGAGGAACTCCAGGGTCTTGCCACCATTCCCAGAGTCCCCAGATGTCTCAGTCCATTCCAGGGAAACCTGTTTTCCTACACTACCTCGACTTTCAAGCGAGCATCGACTCACTGCACGGTGGCACGTGGAACAGCCCTTTGTGAAAGCCTCGTGGGAAAGCCTCGAGGGAAAGCCACAGATCCCTTGATCCACGCGAAGGGAAGCGTGACACTGCTGCTACAGCTCGGGAGGAAAGCGCACGTGCATGCCCCCACTCGAGACGAGGACTGACTGCCCTGGGTAGATTCCAGAAGTACCCCAGACCCATGTCGGCAGTGGAGAAGAATCCTCAGGTTCCGGCACCGATTCCACACAAGGTCTTAGGCCCCGCATCGACGGGGAGAGGAATCCCGAGAGGCCCCGAGCAACTCGCAAGGGGACTGGCCTTTCCTGAGGCCACCAGAGCGGATCCCTGAGGTCCCCGTCGTAAGTCGAGAGCACCTGCCGCAACTCGAGAAAATCCAGGAGGTTCTCCCCTCCAGGCGAGATGAGGCCCATTTTTCTGAGGCGTGTCGAGGCTAATCACACATAACCTCTGGAACATCCAAAGGTCCTTCACACCCTTGCTGCAACTCAAGAAGTTCCCCGACATACCCGTCTCCACTCAAGAGGAATCCGAGAGTCCCGCCCATATCCAGTGTGGCCCCGTTTCCGTCTGCTAGCTCAAGAGGAGGGATACTTTCTCTGCGTGGTCAGGAAAGAATTCCCGGCGTTCCCGTCGCATCTCAAGAGGAGGCGCTCTCCAGAGGAAAGCGAGAGGAACTCCATGTTCGGTGCCACCATTGCCAGGAGTCCCCCAGATGTCTCAGTTCATTCCAGGGAACCTGGTTTCCCTGCACTGCCTCGACTTCAAGCGAGGATCGACTCACACCACCGGTGACACGTGGGACAGCCCTGTGGGAAAGCCCTCGTGGAAAGCCTCGAGGGAAAGACACAGATCACCTTGATCCACGCGAAGGGAAGCGCGACACTGCTGCTACAGCT
>NW_017197802.1:0-7920 GCF_001704415.2 Capra hircus
TGACATGTGCTAGGGACCTACGTCTCTCACACACTTTCTAGGCACCCACGGAGTCAGCCTCTGGGAGTGTGGGGATGCAAAACCCAGCCAGGGGCCCTTGGAACCTGGTGCTCTCCGTGCGGAGCTTTGTCTGGGCGGCCAAGGAACCGCTGAAGGAGCCCTGCTGTTGCCCTTCGCTTC
The DNA here is from genome assembly GCF_001704415.2 of Capra hircus. Lineage (NCBI taxonomy): Eukaryota > Metazoa > Chordata > Mammalia > Artiodactyla > Bovidae > Capra > Capra hircus. Next base: position 181 of record NW_017197802.1, read on the forward strand.
CCTCTGACAGAGCTTTCACTGCTGGAGCCCTTGGCAGTGTGCAACCCACCAGCCCCTAAGCCCTCCTCAAGGACGCTTGGGACCTAAGTGCAAAGGCAAGGCAGGGGTAGAGCTGAAGCCAGGAAGGCGCCAGTGGCGTTTCCGAGCCTCACACAGCCTGCTCCTTCCTGGGGAGGGAGCCTTAAAGCAAGGCAAGTCTGCGCAAGGCTCGCCTATGGCAGAGCATCTTGGTGCCAGGAACTCTGCCAGATCGGGCCTGAACAGAGCTAGAGATCTGCCGTACTGGAGTCGCACTTAGCTTCGTGTAAGCAGGGATTTCAGCTTGACGGGGACTTGCTGCCTCCTCTTCCCCCGAGGAGGCTCGCTTCCCTGCTGGCTGTGCACTCGCCTATCAGGCGGGGGCGCAGGGCTCCTCCAGCAGGTCTTGCCTCAGGGGCTGCTTCCCCTGAGTTGGGGCTGTGGGCAGGAACCCAGACACGCAGGATCAGGCCCCAAACACCTGCACATGTCTCTGCTGGGGAGGAGAGTGCTAGGGAACCTACGTCTGTCATACACTTTCTGGCACCCAAGGAATCAGCCTCCGTGTGTGCGGGGCTGAAAACCCAGCCAGGGGCCCTGGGAGCCTGGTGCTCTCCGTGTGGCGCTGAATCTGGGCGGCCAAGCAACCGCTGGAGGAGCCCTGCAGTTTGCCCTTCCTTCCCTCTGACAGAATTCTCACGGCTGGAGCCCTTGGCAGTGTGCAACCCACCAGCCCCTAAGCTCTCCTTAAGGAGGACTGGGACCTAAGTGCAAAGGCAAGGCAGGATTGGAGCTGAGGCAAGAAAGGCGCCAGTGGCGACTCCCAGGCTCCTGCTGCCTGCTCCTTCCTGGAGAGGCAGCCTAAAAGCAAGGCAAGTCTGGGCCAAGGCTAGCCCCCGGCAGAGCAGCCTCGCGCCAGGAACTCTGCCAGATCGGGGCTCTGAGCAGAGCTAGAGCTCTGCCGTACTGGAGGCGCACTTAGCTCCGTGCAAGCAGGGCTTTCAACTTGACGGGGCTGGGCTGCCTCCTCTTCCCCCGAGGAGGCTCGCTTCCCTGCTGGCTGTGCACTCGCCTATCAGGCGGGGGCGCAGGGCTCCTCCAGCAGGTCTTGCCTCAGGGGCTGCTTCCCCTGAGTTGGGGCTGTGGGCAGGAACCCAGACACGCAGGATCAGGCCCCAAACACCTGCACATGTCTCTGCTGGGGAGGAGAGTGCTAGGGAACCTACGTCTGTCATACACTTTCTGGGCACCCAAGGAATCAGCCTCCGTGTGTGCGGGGCTGAAAACCCCAGCCAGGGGCCCTGGGAGCCTGGTGCTCTCGGTGCGGCGCTGATTCTAGGCGGCCTAGAAACCGCTGGAGGAGCCCTGCAGTTGCCCTTCCCTTCCCTCTGACAGAGCTCTCACTGCTGAAGCCCTTGGCAGTGTGCAACCCACCACCCCCTAAGCCCTCCCCAACCACGCCTGGCACCTATGTGCAAAGGCAAGGCAGGATTGGAGCTGAGGCAAGGAAGGCACCAGTGGCGTCTCCCAGGCTCGCTCAGACAGCTCCTTCCTGGGGAGGGAGCCTAAAAGCAAGGCAAGTCTGGGCAAGGCGAGCCCCCGGCCGAGCAGCCTCGCGCCAGAAACTCTGCCAGATCGGGGCTCTGAGCAGAGCTAGAGCTCTGCCGTACTGGAGGCCCACTTAGCTCCGTGCAAGCAGGGCTTTCCTCTTGACTGGGCTCGGCTGCCTCCTCTTCTCCCGAGGAGGCTCGCTACACTGCTGGCTGTGCTCTCGCCTATCAGGCGGGCGCGCAGGGCTCCTCCAGCAGGTCTTGCCTCAGGGGCTGCTTCCCCTGAGTTGAGGCTGTGGGCGGGAACCCAGACACGCAGGATAAGGCCCCAACCACCTGCACATGTCTCTGCTGGGGAGGAGAGTGCTAGGGAACCTACGTCTCTCACACACTTTCTAGGCACCCACGGAGTCAGCCTCTGGGAGTGTGGGGATGCAAAACCCAGCCAGGGGCCCTTGGAACCTGGTGCTCTCCGTGCGGAGCTTTGTCTGGGCGGCCAAGGAACCGCTGAAGGAGCCCTGCTGTTGCCCTTCGCTTCCCTCTGACAGAGCTTTCACTGCTGGAGCCCTTGGCAGTGTGCAACCCACCAGCCCCTAAGCCCTCCTCAAGGACGCTTGGGACCTAAGTGCAAAGGCAAGGCAGGGGTAGAGCTGAAGCCAGGAAGGCGCCAGTGGCGTTTCCGAGCCTCACACAGCCTGCTCCTTCCTGGGGAGGGAGCCTTAAAGCAAGGCAAGTCTGCGCAAGGCTCGCCTATGGCAGAGCATCTTGGTGCCAGGAACTCTGCCAGATCGGGCCTCTGAACAGAGCTAGAGATCTGCCGTACTGGAGTCGCACTTAGCTTCGTGTAAGCAGGGATTTCAGCTTGACGGGGACTTGCTGCCTCCTCTTCCCCCGAGGAGGCTCGCTTCCCTGCTGGCTGTGCACTCGCCTATCAGGCGGGGGCGCAGGGCTCCTCCAGCAGGTCTTGCCTCAGGGGCTGCTTCCCCTGAGTTGGGGCTGTGGGCAGGAACCCAGACACGCAGGATCAGGCCCCAAACACCTGCACATGTCTCTGCTGGGGAGGAGAGTGCTAGGGAACCTACGTCTGTCATACACTTTCTGGGCACCCAAGGAATCAGCCTCCGTGTGTGCGGGGCTGAAAACCCCAGCCAGGGGACCTGGGAGCCTGGTGCTCTCCGTGTGGCGCTGAATCTGGGCGGCCAAGCAACCGCTGGAGGAGCCCTGCAGTTGCCCTTCCCTTCCCTCTGACAGAATTCTCACTGCTGGAGCCCTTGGCAGTGTGCAACCCACCAGCCCCTAAGCTCTCCTTAAGGAGGACTGGGACCTAAGTGCAAAGGCAAGGCAGGATTGGAGCTGAGGCAAGAAAGGCGCCAGTGGCGACTCCCAGGCTCCTGCTGCCTGCTCCTTCCTGGAGAGGCAGCCTAAAAGCAAGGCAAGTCTGGGCAAGGCTAGCCCCCGGCAGAGCAGCCTCGCGCCAGGAACTCTGCCAGATCGGGGCTCTGAGCAGAGCTAGAGCTCTGCCGTACTGGAGGCGCACTTAGCTCCGTGCAAGCAGGGCTTTCAACTTGACGGGGCTGGGCTGCCTCCTCTTCCCCCGAGGAGGCTCGCTTCCCTGCTGGCTGTGCACTCGCCTATCAGGCGGGGGCGCAGGGCTCCTCCAGCAGGTCTTGCCTCAGGGGCTGCTTCCCCTGAGTTGGGGCTGTGGGCAGGAACCCAGACACGCAGGATCAGGCCCCAACCACCTGCACATGTCTCTGCTGGGGAGGAGAGTGCTAGGGAACCTACGTCTGTCATACACTTTCTGGGCACCCAAGGAATCAGCCTCCGTGTGTGCGGGGCTGAAAACCCCAGCCAGGGGCCCTGGGAGCCTGGTGCTCTCGGTGCGGCGCTGATTCTAGGCGGCCTAGAAACCGCTGGAGGAGCCCTGCAGTTGCCCTTCCCTTCCCTCTGACAGAGCTCTCACTGCTGAAGCCCTTGGCAGTGTGCAACCCACCACCCCCTAAGCCCTCCCCAACCACGCCTGGCACCTATGTGCAAAGGCAAGGCAGGATTGGAGCTGAGGCAAGGAAGGCACCAGTGGCGTCTCCCAGGCTCGCTCAGACAGCTCCTTCCTGGGGAGGGAGCCTAAAAGCAAGGCAAGTCTGGGCAAGGCGAGCCCCCGGCCGAGCAGCCTCGCGCCAGAAACTCTGCCAGATCGGGGCTCTGAGCAGAGCTAGAGCTCTGCCGTACTGGAGGCCCACTTAGCTCCGTGCAAGCAGGGCTTTCCTCTTGACTGGGCTCGGCTGCCTCCTCTTCTCCCGAGGAGGCTCGCTACACTGCTGGCTGTGCTCTCGCCTATCAGGCGGGCGCGCAGGGCTCCTCCAGCAGGTCTTGCCTCAGGGGCTGCTTCCCCTGAGTTGAGGCTGTGGGCGGGAACCCAGACACGCAGGATAAGGCCCCAACCACCTGCACATGTCTCTGCTGGGGAGGAGAGTGCTAGGGAACCTACGTCTCTCACACACTTTCTAGGCACCCACGGAGTCAGCCTCTGGGAGTGTGGGGGATGCAAAACCCAGCCAGGGGCCCTTGGAACCTGGTGCTCTCCGTGCGGAGCTTTGTCTGGGCGGCCAAGGAACCGCTGAAGGAGCCCTGCTGTTGCCCTTCGCTTCCCTCTGACAGAGCTTTCACTGCTGGAGCCCTTGGCAGTGTGCAACCCACCAGCCCCTAAGCCCTCCTCAAGGACGCTTGGGACCTAAGTGCAAAGGCAAGGCAGGGGTAGAGCTGAAGCCAGGAAGGCGCCAGTGGCGTTTCCGAGCCTCACACAGCCTGCTCCTTCCTGGGGAGGGAGCCTTAAAGCAAGGCAAGTCTGCGCAAGGCTCGCCTATGGCAGAGCATCTTGGTGCCAGGAACTCTGCCAGATCGGGCCTCTGAACAGAGCTAGAGATCTGCCGTACTGGAGTCGCACTTAGCTTCGTGTAAGCAGGGATTTCAGCTTGACGGGGACTTGCTGCCTCCTCTTCCCCCGAGGAGGCTCGCTTCCCTGCTGGCTGTGCACTCGCCTATCAGGCGGGGGCGCAGGGCTCCTCCAGCAGGTCTTGCCTCAGGGGCTGCTTCCCCTGAGTTGGGGCTGTGGGCAGGAACCCAGACACGCAGGATCAGGCCCCAAACACCTGCACATGTCTCTGCTGGGGAGGAGAGTGCTAGGGAACCTACGTCTGTCATACACTTTCTGGGCACCCAAGGAATCAGCCTCCGTGTGTGCGGGGCTGAAAACCCCAGCCAGGGGACCCTGGGAGCCTGGTGCTCTCCGTGTGGCGCTGAATCTGGGCGGCCAAGCAACCGCTGGAGGAGCCCTGCAGTTGCCCTTCCCTTCCCTCTGACAGAAGTTCTCACTGCTGGAGCCCTTGGCAGTGTGCAACCCACCAGCCCCTAAGCTCTCCTTAAGGAGGACTGGGACCTAAGTGCAAAGGCAAGGCAGGATTGGAGCTGAGGCAAGAAAGGCGCCAGTGGCGACTCCCAGGCTCCTGCTGCCTGCTCCTTCCTGGAGAGGCAGCCTAAAAGCAAGGCAAGTCTGGGCAAGGCTAGCCCCCGGCAGAGCAGCCTCGCGCCAGGAACTCTGCCAGATCGGGGCTCTGAGCAGAGCTAGAGCTCTGCCGTACTGGAGGCCGCACTTAGCTCCGTGCAAGCAGGGCTTTCCACTTGACTGGGGCTCGGCTGCCTCCTCTTCCCCGAGGAGGCTCGCTTCCCTGCTGGCTGTGCTCTCGCCTATCAGGCGGGGGCGCAGGGCTCCTCCAGCAGGTCTTGCCTCAGGGGCTGCTTCCCCTGAGTTGGGGCTGTGGGCAGGGAACCCAGACACGCAGGATCAGGCCCCAACACCTGCACATGTCTCTGCTGGGGAGGAGAGTGCTAGGGAACCTACGTCTGTCATACACTTTCTGGGCACCCAAGGAATCAGCCTCCGTGGGTGTGCGGGGCATGAAAACCCCAGCCAGGGGCCCTGGGAGCCTGGTGCTCTCCGTGCGGCGCTGATCTGGGCGGCCAAGGAACCGCTGGAGGAGCCCTGCAGTTGCCCTTCCCTTCCCTCTGACAGAGCTTCTCACTGCTGGAGCCCTTGGCAGTGTGCAACCCACCAGCCCCCTAAGCCCTCCCCAACGACGCCTGGCACCTAATGTGCAAAGGCAAGGCAGGATTGGAGCTGAGCCAAGGAAGGCAGCCAGTGGCGTCTCCCAGGCTCGCTCAGCACAGCCTCCTTCCTGGGGAGGGAGCCTAAAAGCAAGGCAAGTCTGGGCAAGGCGAGCCGCCTTGGCCGAGCAGCCTCGGCGCCAGGAACTCTGCCAGATCGGGGCTCTGAGCAGAGCTAGAGCTCTGCCGTACTGGAGGCCCACTTAGCTCCGTGCAAGCAGGGCTTTCCTCTTGACTGGGGCTCGGCTGCCTCCTCTTCTCCCGAGGAGGCTCGCTACACCTGCTGGCTGTGCTCTCGCCTATCAGGCGGGGCGCGCAGGCTCCTCCAGCAGGTCTTGCCTCAGGGGCTGCTTCCCCTGAGTTGAGGCTGTGGGCGGGAACCCAGACACGCAGGATAAGGCCCCAACCACCTGCACATGTCCTCTGCTGGGGAGGAGAGTGCTAGGGAACCTACGTCTCTCACACACTTTCTAGGCACCCACGGAGTCAGCCTCTGGGAGTGTGGGGATGCGAAACCCAGCCAGGGGCCCTTGGAACCTGGTGCTCTCCGTGCGGAGCTTTGTCTGGGCGGCCAAGGAACCGCTGAAGGAGCCCTGCTGTGGCCCTTCGCTTCCCTCTGACAGAGCTTTCACTGCTGGAGCCCTTGGCAGTGTGCAACCCACCAGCCCCTAAGCCCTCCTCAAGGACGCTTGGGACCTAAGTGCAAAGGCAAGGCAGGGGTAGAGCTGAAGCCAGGAAGGCGCCAGTGGCGTTTCCGAGCCTCACACAGCCTGCTCCTTCCTGGGGAGGGAGCCTTAAAGCAAGGCAAGTCTGCGCAAGGCTCGCCTATGGCAGAGCATCTTGGTGCCAGGAACTCTGCCAGATCGGGCCTCTGAACAGAGCTAGAGATCTGCCGTACTGGAGTCGCACTTAGCTTCGTGGAAGCAGGGATTTCAGCTTGACGGGGACTTGCTGCCTCCTCTTCCCCCGAGGAGGCTCGCTTCCCTGCTGGCTGTGCACTCGCCTATCAGGCGGGGGCGCAGGGCTCCTCCAGCAGGTCTTGCCTCAGGGGCTGCTTCCCCTGAGTTGGGGCTGTGGGCAGGAAACCAGACACGCAGGATCAGGCCCCAACCACCTGCACCTGTCTCTGCTGGGGAGGAGAGGGCTAGGGAACCTACGTCTGTCATACACTTTCTGGGCACCCAAGGAATCAGCCTCCGTGTGTGCGGGGCTGAAAACCCCAGCCAGGGGCCCTGGGAGCCTGGTGCTCTCGGTGCGGCTGCTGATTCTAGGCGGCCTAGAAACCGCTGGAGGAGCCCTGCAGTTGCCCTTCCCTTCCCTCTGACAGAGCTCTCACTGCTGAAGCCCTTGGCAGTGTGCAACCCACCACCCCCTAAGCCCTCCCCAACCACGCCTGGCACCTATGTGCAAAGGCGAGGCAGGATTGGAGCTGAGGCCAGGAAGGCACCAGTGGCGTCTCCCAGGCTCGCTCAGACAGCTCCTTCCTGGGGAGGGAGGCTAAAAGCAAGGCAAGTCTGGGCAAGGCGAGCCCCCGGGCCGAGCAGCCTCGCGCCAGAAACTCTGCCAGATCGGGGCTCTGAGCAGAGCTAGAGCTCTGCCGTACTGGAGGCCCACTTAGCTCCGTGCAAGCAGGGCTTTCCTCTTGACTGGGCTCGGCTGCCTCCTCTTCTCCGAGGAGGCTCGCTACACTGCTGGCTGTGCTCTCGCCTATCAGGCGGGCGCGCAGGGCTCCTCCAGCAGGTCTTGCCTCAGGGGCTGCTTTCCCCTGAGTTGAGGCTGTGGGCGGGAACCCAGACACGCAGGATAAGGCCCCAAACCACCTGCACATGTTCTGCTGGGGAGGAGAGTGCTAGGGAACCTACGTCTCTCACACACTTTCTAGGCACCCACGGAGTCAGCCTCTTGGGAGTGGTGGGATGCAAAACCCGCCAGGGGCCCTTGGAACCTGGTGCTCTCCGTGCGGAGCTTGTTGTCTGGCCAAGGAACCGCTGAAGGAGCCTGCTGTTGCCCT